>NC_092265.1:10543133-10588133 GCF_036320965.1 Panulirus ornatus | reverse complement strand
CTGCTGAATCCCGCACTTACGGCTCGTACTGCGCTGCCGTTTGAGCCGGGGGTCTCGAGAGAGAGAGAGAGAGAGACGGCTTCCTCGTCTCCTGAACATAAACACGGTGGTCCTTTTAAGGATAATTGATGTCATAACCTGAGCGTTCCTTTAGCTTTAACGAGGAGGGGGGGATATAAACAGTTTAATGTACGTATGGGATATATGTCATTACTTTGAAATTAAAGTGCATTGTAGGGTAAATATTGGTAAAATATGAACTTTGTGTGTGTGGATATATATATATATATATATATATATATATATATATATATATATATATATATATATATATATATATATATATATACATATACATATATAATCTTAGGTAGAATTACTCATTTTGACATTTTGAAGAGCTTAAGGAAAAAAATTTGAGCATAATCAATATCAATATTCCAGATCCTACACCGTAATTTGCCCCACGTATGATATTACATAACTAAGATATATATTTAATGAAAAAAAAAAATATGACTTCAAGGAAAGTAGGTCCGTTCATTGACCCGTGCTTTGGGTGAGTACATTTAAAAAAAAAAAAGAAAAGAATTTAATAATAGGTTTGAGTACAAAAAGGGTGTGTTTAAACGTAATGTAAATGATCACTCAGAACACCTGAGGAAAATTAGGAATTTATCGTCGATGATATAACGAACAGATCGCTTGAATTCGATAATCGCAGCAACCGAGCCGTAAATGGAAGGTGGTAACTGTTATTTAATTATGGCGCTGGGCTCGAATAACTTGCGATATTACTGTGTATGTAACGATGCACAGAACTGGTTTATGATTAGGCAATTACAGTGATATCTGTGTCTCTATCTGTGTCTCTCCCTCTCTCGCAAAGTGTCTGAAGTATGTAAGGTATTGATTTATCGGCAAGCGTAACCTCACATTAGATTTTCCTTTTGTTATGTAAAGGAAGCAGGACTCCGCTGGCCACGACCATATGCGAGGGAGGGAGGGAGGAAAAAAATGAAATGTTCTGAGGACCAAATATATTGGGAGTGGGTGGAGAAAGGAGGAGTGTCATGTTCCGGTACTCATGGGTGTAAGTTACAAAATTGACATTTTAAGGGGTCAGATACACAGCTTGTTGAACACTTTACGAGTCTTAGCCCTTTTACTAAACCCGCAGCACTCCGTGGGCAGGTCTCTTTTTTTGGGGGGGTGGGGTTTGGCTGTGTGTTCTACCCTGGGAGCGGGCGGTCTTGAAGCGGTTTCGTCTCTCTCTCTCTCTCTCTCTCTCTCTCTCTCTCTCTCTCTCTCTCTCTCTCTCTCTCTCTCTCTCTCTCTCTCTCTCTCTCTCTCCACAGTCCAGGGGAGGTAGTACCTCTTCGACATCAAGAGCGTTTGGAGCGACGGCGTTCACAGTCCAACAGGTGGTGCATTGGCTGTCAAGTTCCCTTCCAAGGCTTGAGGATGGTGTCTGGTTTTGCCTCACGTACGCTTGGGTTGGACGCATTCATTCCTCAAACATACCCACACTTCTCCCCATCTCACAAAGAACACCCGATGACCCCCATTACCCACACGACTTATTTATTCTGAAAACTCTTAATTTATCCCGTGGTGAGCGCTGCGCGCTAGCCCCAGCCTTTCTGACAACAATTTTGTTTGAGGTATTCGTAATGGGTGGATGGGTAAATCCCTTTCTGTTCCTTTTAAGAAATGGAAATTTGCCTTTGTCTCTGAAGCGCTCTCTCTGAAACCTTAGGTGGGGAAAATGCACCTTCGTCCCAAATGCCCAAGACAAAATATTTGCCATTTCGAGTAAGGTCTCAATTTCACTTTTATCGGGTCAGAGGTCAGGTGTTACACGAACACATTTTGTGTGTTACCAGTCCTTCTATTTTATGGGAACACTGACGGTACTGAGTTCGTAAAGGGATCGTGCAATAACCTATAAAGACAGGATCAGGGGATTCCAGGTGGGTTCCAACCCTGTAACATTCAAATCTCTCAGTGTATCGGGGAAAATGACGGTTTTGGGACCACTCCTTTTTTTTTATGTTTTGAGTCGGTTTACCTCCGTGCGCACGACGGTATGACCCTCGAGCACGACGGTACGATGTTTGAGTAAGACGGTACGACCCTTGAGCATGACGGTACGCCCCTTGAGCACGACGGTACGACGTTTGAGCACGACGAGTACGACCTTTAAGCAAGACGGTACGACGCTTGAGTACTACGGTACAACCCTTGAGCATGACGTTACGACACCGGAACACAACGGTACGACCCTTGAGCACGACGGTACGACACCTAATCGCGACGGTACAACCCTTGAGCACGACAGAATGACCCTTGAGCCTGACGGTACAACTAGTGGGTTTGATAAACAAGTGTTTGACTCTGAGAGATCAGGTCAAAAGGCCATCCCATCGTATCTGAGAGTTCTTTTTTGACCCATCGTGTTCGGGGTTCGTATACCGTCGTGTTGAGAGGGAAGGAGGGTTTCAAAGGAGGCTGGGCCACCATGGCGTTTTGTGATGCCCCGGACAGACAAGACCAAACACATGTGTTACGGGTCTGATTCCGATTTTACTGTGGTCAGAGTTCAGGATGCCTCACGAAATTAGAGATTTTTAGCTGGAAATTTGATCATTTTTTCCCAAAATTTTGTCATATATACAGGTAGTATATATATATATATATATATATATATATATATATATATATATAGATGGATAGATATCGAGGTGTTGCCATGGTAACCTCCATGGAATTTCCGGGGAGGGTCAGAGGTCAAATTTCGGGCCACAATGGGTGTGGACGGGTATTGTTCGTCTGTGCATGAGTTGTAAGCTGCATGTGGCTCTGACCTAACATGAAATAGCACACGTTTATAATGTTCTTAGCGTCCACGGTGGATCAAAGAGGATATATTGCGTTCATATATCGCATTCGATCGTGAGTATATATATATATATATATATATATATATATATATATATATGGTCATACAATTTGTATATGGTGTATATGTTTCATAGTTTTTATCTTTTTTTTTATTTTTTCGATACGTTTCAAATCTATTTGAATAGAGATTTTCTTTTGTATTAGTTCATGTGTTCTGAAAATTAAGTGCTGAAAAAAAATTTGTCTTGTACAAGCGGCCATACGCAGTGGAATCGACACGACTGCTATCATCTTTTGACAGAATCGGAGACTCCTGCAGATCCTCTGGATCGAGAAGCCAAGGTGATTCTGCCTAGCTATCTTGTCACAACTAAGCTATCTTGTCGAGTTATGTTGTGAAAACCCTACGTTATCTTGCGACGGTATTGTGGTCGGGCCTAACTTATCTTTCCCAAAGCCAGACTATCTTGTCAAGCGAATGGTGTAACACTTCCATTATCTTGTCAAGCTACTTAGAGTTACTTTATCTTGTGGAGTCACCGGGTCTAGCCCACAATACCTTGTCCAGAATCCACTCTAGTTGACTACATTCTTGCTGTGATTCGAACCCCCTTAAATTACTGGAACATCCACATCAACCGACCAGTTCAAAGATCTCTACCTACCCCAAAAATGACCATTGTTGTTGTACAGCACCTTATAGCCACCTTCACCTTCCTCCTCTCGTTTAGCTTAGACTTCAGTACTATCACGTTTGATTCTTATTACTCCCTTTTTGACCTCTGGCCATCAGCCATCTCTCGTTTTCTCCGCATCCGGGTCAGATCTTGGAGGTACGCGGTGTGGGGAGGGTAAGGGAGGAGGGAGTCGCCTGCTTACCTACACCTACTTTCACAAGAACAGCAATTGCTGAACCGATTTCCATGCTCACATAAAGGCCGCCCTTTCAATCTCTATCATCAGTTGGATCGCAAGAGGCATCGCTCATCCAGGGTTATGGAGCTTTTACCATCGTGTTATGAGTGATGTGATGAAGCACGAAGCTGGGTGCAGAGATGCCTTACGCTACTCCCCCTCGCTCTCTTTATCTGGGTATACGCCACGGATGGCTTGATTTCTAGCTGGGCCCTGAGGAGCTTAATGGGGTCGATGGTGAATTTAAGACGAGAATATCTGGGCGAGAGGATGTGGAGCCCCGGCGGTACAAATGTCGCTGGTATCATAGTAAAGTTTGAAGACAGGTAGATGGTTTTGATTCCAGTCATGCAAAGTACAAGCATAGAATATATATATATTATGTATATCAACTGACTGTTATATTCTTTTTTTCTTGTATCTCCCCTGATGATGTGATTATTACACGAAAGTGCACTTGGGAATTATTGTTCCATTTCCCCGTGGACTTAGGAAATATATATATATATATATATATATATATATATATATATATATATATATATATATATATATATATATATATATATATATATATATGTGTGTGTGTGTGTGTGTGTGTGTGTGTGTGTCCAAACAGGTGTAAACTATTAGCGTGAAATGTAACGAAGGAAAGGCAATCAACACGATAGACCAGAACCAGTGAACTTCACCGTGGGAGTCTGGCAGGGATGTTAGCACGGTGTTGACACGGGTCAGAGTCTTCCCCCAAGGCTTCATGACGTCCTTTTAACCTAATTACAAGTCGGTGAGGTAGGCACGTCAGGTGCCCCGGCCAGGCCAACCTCCGCTACGGTTGGCTAGTCTCATCTAGGGTACACGGAGGCGTTGCTACGAGGTTTTGGTCCGATAGCGTATCCTCAAAGCAAAGGCTCCACCCACCACCCTCTCCCTGGCCATGGCATCGTCCGCCCGCGGGTTAAACACACAGAGGTACTGAGTGCTTTTTGGTTCAGTCTGATTAGAGTAGGTGCCTCTGCCTGTCCCTCTGTCGTCGGAGAGGTGGAGACTGCAGCGCGGTCGAAGAGACTTCGGGGAAGGAAGGAGAGCTCCTTCGCTCCTGATGTAGAGGTGGCCACATCGACAGGGCCAGCCAGCAGCATCGTCTGTATCTGCACAATTAGCTTTATGACCGATGGAGATTCTCTCTCCCTCCTTCCCTCCCTCTCTCTCTCTTTCTTCCTCCTTCCCCCCCCCCCTCTCTCTCTCTCTCTCTCTCTCTCTCTCTCTCTCTCTCTCTCTCTCTCTCTCTCTCTCTCTCTCTGCTTCGTATGAGCTGGACAGACGTTGTCTCACGGGTTTGAGAATGTTGCATTCCCTGAGGAAGATGACGCCATTGGGAGGCAAAGTACACACAGGACACACACACACACACACACACACACACACACACACACACACACACACACACACACACACACACAAACTCTCTCTAGCGAAAAGGATATTACAAAAATGGTATCCTTTTCATTCGTGGATGTTTAAGAACACACACTTAAAACTGTTTCCTGTACGATGGCTGTTATTCTCCAGTCATATCTAACATTACTGGGAGGGGGAAGCAGTGAGGAACGTTGTTATCTGGTTCGCCCACAGAGGTCAAGGGTGGGTCACCATCACACAGGCAGGTCCTGCGTTACATAACGTTTTCCTTGTCGTACATCGTCAGGTAAGCTGAGGCGACCACACATCCTCCTTTGGGGGATCGTAATACTCGCCAGCTTAATTAAGCTTTTTTTTTATTTTTCTTTTTTGTTTTTTTTTCGTCCTTTCGGAAAGTGATGTTCAGTAACGTCTCCCCAGCTTTACACTGCTTACGTGGACACACACACACACACACACACACACACACACACACACACACACACACACACACACACACTAGCTTTTCCCTTGCACAAAGACTCACGGGAGAGAGAGAGAGAGAGAGAGAGAGAGAGAGAGAGAGAGAGAGAGAGAGAGAGAGAGAGAGAGAGAGAGAGAGAGAGAGGCGTGCGTTAGCTGATGTGAATCCTCTAACAGGATTTAACTCCCAGATGTTGGAACTTTTTTAAGCGAATTTTCTCTTCATTTTTCCTCCCTTTTTTGAGAGAAGTTAACGTGTGAAGTTTTCGCGATAGAGACGTTGCATCATTTTTTCTTTTTGGTTCTGGATTTGTCATTTGTGAATGAAAAGACACTGATCAAAAACAGTGGAAACCATCAAATTGCAGTGGGATATCTTACGAGGTCTGGTTTGATATGGAGCTTTTGTTGGGAACTTTTGTGAAGAACTTGTATTGGAAACCTTTTGAAGCTAAACATTGAGCTTTTATGGCAATCCAAGATTGGACACGGTGGAAGACAGCATACTGGAGTCTACCAGGACACAAGCTGTGTCTTAAAGGGATCTTTTATCATGTGCTATTGTATCACAGTTTTTTTTTAAGGGTGAGGTTTTTTGATTGGACTTTTATACAAGAGCTTTGATGGAGGAGCTGACACCTAAAAGCGTTCACAGTATTTCGGACGTGCGAAAAGGCAGCATTTTACCGATATATATATATATATATATATATATATATATATATATATATATATATATATATATATATATATATTTATATTTCAAACTATTCGCCATTTCCCGCATTAGCAAGGTAGCGTTAAGAACAGAGGACTCGGCCTTTGAGGGAATATCCTCACCTGACCCCCTTCTCTGTTCCTTCTTTTGGAAAATAAAAAAAAAAAAAAAACGAGAGGGGAGGATTTCCAGCCCCCCGCTCCCTCCCCTTTTAGTCGCCTTCTACGACACGCAGGGAATACGTGGGAAGTATTCCTTCTCCCCTATCCCCAGTTTCAGGGCTGTCTAGATCCTTTCCTACTCTTTCCGACCACACCCTTAATAACCTGTTGAACTGTAGTGCGAACCATTGAGTACGACGGTACGACCCTTGGCTGTGCTGGCTTAAATCAAATTAATGATGTCACAGTTCTGATGTCATACGAATTTTAAGTAATAATGACGATGCCATAACTCCGAGCAGTAGTGGACATTTTATTTTGTGGACGGTATTTTTGATGACCAATTGATTTGGGCCTGATTGGCTGGTTGGCGCTAGGGGCTATTGCATTTCATGAGAACACGACTTACCACCACTCGAACCCAAGTTCTTCACATCTGAGGACCAAGAGAACACCCGTCCCGTACCAGAGCCACTCATGTGAAACCTCGGTTAGAGTCATTTACAGTTTAGGATTATAGCAAGAAGCCTCATTAACCTTCAGCAAACGCTTAATTTACAACTCTCTCGGGACTAATTTCTAGTTGTCGTAACGTCCGAGGGGAGCAATTTAAGACCTTTTTTTTTAATGGGTTCGTATCAATTCCACACATACGTCCACATTCTCCTCCCGGGGGCACTCTGGGTGTGAGTGTGTGTGTGTGAGTGTGTGAGTGTTTTGACACACCATCGTGCAGGAGACGCAACTAATGTTTAATGATCTCTTTTAAATAGCATTAAAACGCTTTATTAAATTCTTGCCCAATAATCGCAGCACTTAAAGCGCAATTATGCTGCTCCTTTTTTTTTTTTTGTTCATATTTGACTTTTATTTTTTGAAGAATCAAGGTGACATGCATGACTGCATTTATCATCAAGTATTTCAGAAGAAATGGTGTTGGTTTATGCGAGGCAGTGATTCCGAACTACGCATGATGTCATGCAAACTATGAGGGACTTAACCCCTGGAATGCGATGGCACGTACCCTCGAGCCATATATATATATATATGTATATATACATTCGTCTTCAATACAAATTTATGCTTTTTCGTATCAGTCATTATACACACGTATTCATGTGAGTATAGAGTGGGATCGAAGGCAGGAAATCCACACATCGTCACCCAGAACATGGCTAGCAATAAGAATCCTGAACCACTTTGGTGGCTGGAGCGAAACCTAATACATTACCCTCATCTTCCGTCGTCCATACGTTCATCCTCCTCCCAGTCAACACTCACCTGAAATAGAGGAAAGATAATCATGCATTAGATTCATGTGAATCTGTAAATTGGTGTCATACCTCAAATTTACATGTATGTGATGCTGTAAACGAATGCTTATTATGTGAAAGATGATATGGATGTAAAAGAAAATGAAGAATGATTCATTTAGTAAAGATGGAGACGCTGTCACGCTGAAGAACCGCCAAGCGATGTATGTAATGTGTGTGTGTGTGTGTGTGTGTGTGTGTGTGTGTGTGTTGAGAAGAGTGGAATTGCTCATTAGGGTCAATTCAGACGCAACCGCTATGAAATTAACGACCCTAAGCACTCGATAAAACCACGAAGAAAGTTCAGAGGAGGTATAACCATTGTGTCAGAAGGAGAAACGACCCTATTCTCGATTACCAGTAAGGTTTAATTTTCTTCACGGTGTCGGTATTAGACTGTTAATATCCAGTGTGCAAACATCCCACATCAACAGACGGCTGAAGTAACCATTTCTCACTGTTGGATTCTCTCCCAAAGCTCATGGATCGACAGGTCTGTGTTTGGCTCTCCCTTGCCTACCTACATTGTTTCCAACATTAGTGTCTTTTCTTTTTTCTTCTTCCTTCGGTCATATTGACACATAGAAACCAAAGGTTGTGTGTCTTCCCTTTCTGAAAGACTTGTGTCTCCAACTAAGGCATGCAGAGGGAGTATATATATATATATATATATATATATATATATATATGGTAAATCATGCATGTATGCATGACTAGCGAGCAAGTGTGATATACTTTCATGTATATTTAAAAGGGATTATATCCCCTAATACTTCCTTGTTATTATCTTGTATCTCTGTATTGGATCCTTCACCCCGATGCATACAAAGCTCTTTGAAACCCTCAGGTGCTCTTGTTTTATGTCGATATTATGTATCTTCATATCGGCTCCTCAGGCTCGAAGCTTACAGGTTAACATTCCATATCTTGTAATCGCTTCCCTGCACCCTCATTGTACCGCTTGGTATGATAGTCCTCCTCACATTTTCGACCTTTGTTCTACGTCCAGCAGCCCTTCCACACCCTATTTCCCATAGCCAGCAGACCTTCCTTCGACACCCCCTTTCCCACAGAAGGAAGAGCGCCTCTCCTCGTAACGTCTTAGTTCCAGCAAGACAGAACGAGTCTCACTATTGCTGTGATGACAAACCTTTGCCAGTTCTCCATCTACTTTCGAGTCATAAACAGCCAACAACCCCTTATGGTTTCTCATTCCTTCTCTCCCCTCCACCCATCACACAGACACCTCCGTCCCATCTCTCTCTCTCTCTCTCTCTCTCTCTCTCTCTCTCTCTCTCTCTCTCTCTCTCTCTCTCTCTCTCTCTCTCCCTTAATCTGGCATGACGTTGGGAAAGGGCCTGAAGGAGTAGGAGGGAGGAGGAAGGAGCGACCGGGTCATGAGGTGTTGACACCTTCGTCTGATCGGAGGTTAAGTAAAGGTCTGGTCGGTCGCCCGCGCTGCTCCACCCACGCCTCGACACCCTAATTTCAGCGCCCACGACTGGACCCCCGGCCGTACGCAGTATGTGTGTGTGTGTGTGTGTGTGTGTGTGTGTGTGTGTGTATTTTGTCCGCGAGTACCTTGATTTCGCAGCGTTCAAGATATTCCTTCGTTGAGAATGGAATGAAAAATTCTTATATTTTCCTTTTCTCATCGCGTAGTTGCCTGCTGATCCAGCGAACCCTGTACGGGCGAGGTCTCAAAATAACACACACGAATGGGACCAAGACCCGGGGTACAGCACGTGGGGCTAATAGTCATTCTTTTGTCTGGTTGTCTGATCTTGTTTCATGACTCTCAGTATGAGCAGATGCCGTTACGATTCATATACGGTATATATATATATATATATATATATATATATATATATATATATATATATATATATATATATATATGTATATATATATTCCTATGAGTCCGTGGACTCATAGGAATATCTTAATCACGTGCTAAATTGTGATCCTTTTCAATATATATATATATATATATATATATATATATATATATATATATATATATATATATATATATATATATATATACGTATATATGATATCCTATGACTGTCTCCCAACCATTTTAAGCAGCATAAAACTAACCTGCTTTTAACTCCTCCCCTCCCTCCCCACTTTGCATACCCTTGTTATAAAAACTCGATTTATCATTAGCAAAATTCCCCGACCCTGAAGAGATCTTTAGGTTTATGGCGTTACTTAACATGCTTTAGTATCAGCTGCTCAGAGTCCCTCAACATGAAATCGTAATCCTATTTCTTGGCGGCGGAGGATCGGTTTTTCACAGACTGCATTTCCACGTACCATAGGAACACCAGTGTACCATTGATGGTACCTTGTGGTGTGTATGCGTGCCCCTCTCTCTTCACCCTCACCCCCCCAGCTTCCCTTTCCCCCGGCTTGGAACACCTGCTCTACAGAAATTTATACATAAAGTTTTTCGTAACTCCAGCAGTTGGAATGTTAAGGGTCGTCGTCAGAACTCTGGCATATTTGGACTCTTATTCCTCTCTCTCTCTCTCTCTCTCTCTCTCTCTCTCTCTCTCTCTCTCTCTCTCTCTCTCTCTCTCTTCTCTCTCTCTCTCTCTCTAGAATGATAGAAAATATTGATTTCTTTTAACCCTGTAGGAAAGAGACAGTGCACTCGGTAATCAACACCAACACAGTGTTTTGAAATGTTTTGAGTCACACTCGTATTATTTTTGATAAGTCAAGACAAATGCTGGGTTGCATTCCTCGTTCACAGAGTAGCAGACAAGGTGAGGAACACCTCATGTACACCCAGCACTTTCTTCTCAAATCACCTAAATCATGTTAATCCAATTTGGTCCATTTGCATCGCACTCGGGGAGGTGTGGGGAAGTGCTGGTTAGATAGTCGTAATGTCTCTCTTAGCCAGAACCACTTTCATGCCTAACAGTTTTTGGCCACGAGAGAGATTGCTCTGGAAGATAAGGCTATCGACGCAGTATTCTCCTCTCTCTCTCTCTCTCTCTCTCTCTCTCTCTCTCTCTCTCTCTCTCTCTCTCTCTCTGCTGGAGCAGTAACATACCACCCACCCACTCACGACCACTCCCACGGCGGAGTTTTTGACGACCCACGCCACGCACACACACACACACACACTGACGGAGGGGACGGGGTCGTCATTAGCGGTTTGACATCACGTACGCCCTGCTGGAGGCTGTGGTGTGACGACCCGTGACACGAGGGTGTGTGTGTGTGGTGACTGTATGACTAGTGATGGGAAGGGCGGGAGGAAGGGAAAAGGAATGGGATGGAAAGAGGTTGACGAGTAAGTGAGGGATGGTAAGATTGTGTGGGGGTTCTGTCGTTCCATGGGTGTTAGGGGAGGCTGGAGGTGAGGTGTTCTATGGGATGTTGGAGGTCAGATGTTCTATGGGATGTTAGAGGTGAGGTGTTCTATTGGATGTTGGAAGTGAGGTGTTCTATGGGAGGTTGGAGGTGAGGTGTTCTAAGGGAGGCTGGAGGTCAGATCTTCATGGGAGTTTGATGGTGAGGTGTTCTAGGGGAGGCTGGAGGTGAGGTGTTCTAAGGGAGGCTGGAGGTCAGATCTTCTATGAGAGTTTGATGGTGAGGTGTTCTAGGGGAGGCTGGAGGTGAGGTGTTCTAGGGGAGGCTGGAGGTGAGGTGTTCTAGGGGAGGCTGGAGGTGAGGTGTTCAGCTGACGTATAAGTATCCTCAAAGACCAGCAGGTACTAAGTGCACAGTTCAGTCACGGTCAGTAGCTAAGGTTCAGTACGTTGGTCATGATTATCGACCTTGGAAATACGAATTGGAGAAACACTCCAACTTTATCTGGACTATTTTGTTAACATCTTTGCCATCCAAGTGAAAGAAACTTAGATGAATAACGAACTAGATTTACTTATATATACTTTGTATTGTGAAACATACAGATAAGTCTCTCAGGCTGAGAAAGAGCGAGCTAACTTTATATACTAGATCTCAAGATGTTAACATACTATGAATAATGTATTAGTAGAAATTATGCATTGATTATACCATTCATGTAGCTTTTCTTTCATGAACCACGTATTGCATGTCCTTCATTGAGGCCCACTCAGTCATGCTCATGATATTGACCTTCATATCGAAGTCATACTTGATTGATGTCCTTCGGTAATTCGTACATAGGACTCTCTCTCTCTCTCTCTCTCTCTCTCTCTCTCTCTCTCTCTCTCTCTCTCTCTCTCTCTCTCTCTCTCTCTCTCATATTCCAAACAAGGACCAAAGTCCTCGTCAGTAGAGATGGCAAGATAACGCGTGCCAAAGCTTGGCGGCGTACGGTAAGAAACAGACGTCGCAACCTCTCGTCCTTGAGTTATCAACGGGCCTCCCCTCCCCAACTCCCCCTACAGTCATTACCCCCCTCCATCCCCTACAGTTCATCAGATGACGGGGTCGTCTCGTCGATCGTCACCACGTATTTTAGCTAATGGCAGGAGCACTGCTTGCGTCTGCCCCGTCCATTCACTGTTCTGTCAGTTTGCGTCCCCCTCGCGCCGCTCCCCTGCATCACAAAAGCCCAGTCAGGTGCCACCCACTGTAACACAGTCGTCACAGCCATTACGCGAGAATGACGACGATAATGATAATGATAACGATAATTTCATTAACTATTGTGTCAGTAATTAATGGTATAGTGATGATTTAATTTAAGCCACGTACCAAACGTGTATGTGCAGAGAAAAGTCGTACAACGTAAATAGTTGGGTTGTGGAAAAGGGTCGGGAGTTGAGGTGGTGCGTATTGTATCCAATCCTTTCGATTTGTGTGTCATCCGCCAGGGGGAAGAGAGAGAGAGAGAGAGAGAGAGAGAGAGAGAGAGAGAGAGAGAGAGAGAGAGAGAGAGAGAGAGAGAGAGCGAGAGAGAGTTGAGGAAGCGTTATCTTACGTGGCTTCACAGCGGTATACGTCAGAGCGGGCGGGGTTGTGACTGTCTGTCTCTGTCTGTCTGTCTGATTCATAATTGATGGTGGTAGATGGATGGATGATCGAGGGGGGACACCACTGTGTTGTTTGTTGACTGTGAGCCGACCTTGATCATTTAATGATTCGGGATTGGTGATTAGGTTTGTGTGATGGATCGCCTCGTAATGACTTGTGCAGAATGAACGATTGGTGGCGGTGTAACATCAGCCATTGGTGATTGGTGGTGGATCATTAGAGACTGGTAGTTGTATGTAATTGGCTATTTGTAATTAGTAACTTTAGGATCAGGGATACGTGATGAGGAGTGTGTGGTTAGCGATAAGTGATAAGTAGAGAGAGAAAAACAACAGACCGTGACGTAATGCAACAGCATTCTAACATCTGCTGTGTAAGTTAAATGTCTGGGAATGAACAGCGAATTCGAAATTGTTATGATTTACAAGTTTTTTTTTACGAAAAAAAAACGGTAATCGCTCTTTTCCAGCACCAACGTTACCTTTGTTAAAAGTAATTCTCAGTCATCTCGTGATTAGTACACTGACGTCTTTTTCCTTTAACAATATCATTTTTCCTTCTCACCATCGCTTATAAATCCCCTCCTTCCACTGGCTACGTTAATCCCTCCAAATCTAGACAGTTGGGGGAGGATTTTTAAGGGTTCCGATCCCCTCCTCAGTGTAGTAAACATGCCGGATTCCTTTTAAAGCGCTTCGCTTACTTTCAGATTATGCTTGAACACCCTGTGCCAAATCCACCTCAACAGCATCGCAGCGTAGGGATCGTAATCCCACGACTCGGCCGTTCTTTTAGGATTTGCAAGGTATGGGCAAAAGGGGTTCTCTGTACACACGACTTTTGTAACGAGTTCTTGATTATGATGGATTGTCTATAGGCGAGAAAGTAGAGGCCGGGGCCCTTCTCAGTATGGTAAGACGGTTTCCTCTCGCCATATACGTAGTAATATCTCCCCGCTCTTATGAGAAGAACAATAGATAACACAAGGCAAGAAGACGATGGGGCAGCTCACATCCCACTGGTCCGGTCAGATCCTATGACTACGTGATCAGATATCTTCATCCCTATGGAGAGAGAGAGAGAGAGAGAGAGAGAGAGAGAGAGAGAGAGAGAGAGAGAGAGAGAGAGAAGCATCTCACTTAACACCCTCCTTGACATGATGTTCCCATGCAGTTCTTATCGCAGTGAGGCAAGACTGCACCCCAGCGGTACACCCGCATGTCCAGACTCTCCCTGATTCGAATGAGGGACCCAGAGCTTGTCGTGGAGATTTCATGTCCCAGTGTTGAAGATCTGGGACGATTCCAAGCGTCTGTGTGACGCCCCTGTAGAACGCCGATCTTTTTGACATGCAGTGAGGAGAAGTTGAGGTCTGCTTAGGGTAGCTGCGTTTAAGGGGAACGTAGAGGGATAACTATTGTCAGGCCGTGGGGTAAGAGATTCTGAGGTGATATATTTCTTTTTATTTCCTTTCTTCCCTCCATTTCTGTCTGCATACTTGTCTTTGCACTTCTAATGATAGTAATGATAATATTGATAATGATGGTAATGATAATCATAATGATATGCTAATCACAAATGATGATGAGAATAGAAATGATAGTCATAAATGATAAGAAAAATAAATGATTATCATAATGATAATAAAGATAATAATTGTAATAACATTCCTATAGGACACTTTGCAAAAGTTTAATGGTACTTACTTATATTCAGTATTCCTGCCTTCCCTTCACTACTCTCTTAGTCATACTTTCCACCCAACACATCTCAGGTCTCGAATTCATCACCTCACTACCTCCATCAACACAGTCATGCCTCCCACCCAATCATGCTCTAGCTTCAGCATCCACCTCACTACGATTTCCCTTTACCCACCTAGATCCTGCCCTGGTCTGTGATCTGCCTCCACCCTGCCCCCAGCCTGAGACAGCTCCCTCTTGTCTTCCATGGTCAAACAAGAGCTGTACCGAGACCTTGCCTTACCTCCTGCCGGCGACGGTTCTCTGTTTGTGCTGGTTCTGGGTGGAGGTGTTTGAGGAGGTCTGCCAGGGTGGCCACGCGCAGTCACGAACGTGTTAATGCAACATAAACGGGAGCTTAAAATGTGTTGTTGTTTGAGGTTAGATTTGTTAATGTATCTTCCATGTCGTTACTTGATACATGGCAGAATATAGACGCTGTTTGAAGCATTCGAGATCTTTACATCATGGAGACGATATGGAAAGATTTCATATCAGTTTCAATCGCATTTGGACGATTTAACTCCCATCCAAAGATGCACAACTGTCAACGTTGCCGATACTCCGTCAGTCTTCACAGATCCCTTTACGACACCTGTTGCCTGTCACTGTTGATGTGACAGCCGAAATAAAGTTGTAGGTTTGTTTTGCATGCAGGTCATATGGCGGCGAAGCGACAGTGATGGAATACATGAATAAATGATTGATACATGCATGGTGGGTTTAGCAGGTGCAAGGCACAGGAGCTGTGGTGCAGTAGCTAGGTAAACAGACGTGGCTTAGGTATAGGCAGGTCTGAAGACAAACGAACCTCAGGAACTTCTGTGGTTGAACGGAAGTTGTCCATCAAAACTCGCTCGGGAGCTGGATGAGTGACTTAGATTGAGTTCCTTTGCCCAAGCTTGCAAGGAACAACAGCAAGAGAGATATTCTTAAGCAGACGAATCTCTAAGGAAGGATGGACATTACTGACGACTCGGCAAAAAAGAATAAAAAGACAAACACGGAGAGGGTAGGTAGCAAGTGCATAGAGCCGAGGCTGGACCCTTGGGGATGATGCCTTTGGTGCATTGTGTTAAGAAGTGTGAGGTAGCCAGCAATACCAGGTGTGCCGCTCACACGCTTAACTTACTCTGACATTTTTATAATGTTTGCTGTGGTGGTGGGACAAGGTTAACGTCTTACCATGTAAATTTAGTGTGCATTACTGGTCGTTCTGAAGGACCGTAAATAATCATCCTAGACGGGTTAGATTACGAGGCTCACTTTCTAGCCAAAACTCGTCTTAAGAGCTGCAGTGTGTGTGTGTGTGTGTGTGTGTGTGTGTGTGTGTGTGCTAGTATTCCAGTAAAACATGTCACTAACCAGGTTCGTTTTTGTCCCCCCTGAGTGACCCAGTCTGATCTGCGCTGTTGAGATTGTCTCGTTCGCAACGTCCAAGCCACTAACCAGGTCCTGTGTTGTCTGACTCTACCACGATCAGCCACAAGTACTGGTTTGATCTTATATCAAGCTTGACGGTTCGTCAGAACGTATAACTCGCTCTTGCACACGCTCATCAGCATGCAGCAAACACTTCTCGGTGGAGGTTCCCAATGGCTAGACAAGAAGCATATTCTAGCCAGAGACACGGAACATTGTTGACTCGTTTCTTTAAGTCATCCGACAGTGACTTAACCTCCGTCTGGTCGGTGATGTTTCTGGAGGAGGTTCGGGAGCTGGAGTTTGGAGGGTTCGGTAGCTGGAGTTTGGAGGGTTCGGTAGCTGGAGTTTGGAGGGTTCGGTAGCTAGAGTTTGGAGGCAGCCGAAGACCAACGCCTTTGCCCTACGGAGGCTCTTGTGCTGACGAGAGCCTCCATGATGGATGATATGTGGACTAGAGGAACTATTTACCGAAATGTAATGGATCATAATGGAGTGTTGCATCTGTTGACAGACTAATTTGCTCTGACTGCCTCCTGATGGTTATGTAGGGAGTAGATTCATGAAATAAGCATCGTAAACCACGTTTCATTTATCTTCAGTAAGTTTAAATGAATTAGGAGCTGCTGTCAAAGACCTTTCGAAAGGCTGTTACGTAGAGCAGCAGAAGAGGTCCATAATTTTATTTGTATATGTTGTTGTAGGAAATCTTTGGCATCGAGCACCTGAGACGCAGCATCATGGGAGGGAACTCTTTCTTCTGGCTTTAAAAGATTTATGGTAATTGCTAAGTAGATATGAGCTGTGTGGGCTCGGATGTTCAGGGAAAGTTATGAGCCATCTTCACTCGTAAACGTATATTCATCTGTTCAGATACTCACCTCAAAAAATTGGCATATAAATCCAGTGATTCTTCAGGCAGGTGTGTACTTACGTGCAAGCAACCACACAGTTTTCTTGGTGCGCTACGAGGAATCAAGATCAGAATTTAACCAAAGGGGAATTCTAAATGTCTTCATTAATTAGTTCGCCTGTAGAGCAGTCGTCACGATAAGGGGTAGTGGCAAACACGTTTTAGACTTGAGGTCTCTCACTGAAACACTTAGCTTTCACTTTTTTTTCCAGCAGAGAGCAGTGTCATAGCCCATAAAGTCGTCTGTTATCTGTTCTTTCCTTGTACTCACATAATCTCTAGGTTTTTCTTCCCCCTTTCTTCCACTCCTCTGCTCCGTATGTGTGTGTCGATTATTCAGTTACAAGTCAATGTTCTCATAACTATTAGTCAAAAAATGTTAAAATCCTCCTTCAGGTGTCTTAAGGTAATTCTGGGACCCATATAAACTGTCTTTGTGTATATGGCCCACAATGTTCGTCGATCTCTTGATGTGTTAAGTTACAGGACGATTCTGACGAACCGCTGCGATTGTGCCTCATTGTCGTCTAATTTAATCTTTTCCTTAACTGATAAGAATAATAAGTGAGGGAACATTCAACTAAAGGCTTTTCGCCTCGGATTTCTGTGTTCTGTATCGCCCATTTCATTTGATTTACCATATAAACAGTATGTAAACGTATTAAGGAAGTAATTATAAGTAACTGTAAAGGTAGATTCAATTTCTATTCTAAGTGCACAGTCCCCACGACACCGCATTACCAGCACTGGTCCCATGCTCAGTCGTCTGGATGTTACGTGAAAAGAGAATTTGTGAACTCGGTAAAACATTCTTCGGGGTTTAAAGGTACAGCTGTATAGAGAACGCCACAGCCTGTCACTTCTGAAGAGGCCCTTGACGAAATGCAAATGTTTCCAGTGATACTTGTAAAAATCTGATGTTTTTACGTTAGCATCTGATAATAAGCTCAGAGGTGTTGGAAATCTTGTAGACATTCGCTGAAGTGAAGTATTCTATATAATCAGCAAACTGTGAATGTTTTTCTACTCTCCAATATCGTAAGATGAAATTGATTGTAGAGCACGTACTTTACGAATTTCCTGAAATGCGTAAACACAAGTGATCTTTTGGAACATCAGGGAAGCACACGTCTGTAAACCAGAGAAGACCCCCCCACACATTAAAATAACCGAGGCACGGGGAGTGCCTTTAGCAAATACTACCACGTCAAGAACGCACATTAAGACCGTTCGTCAGGCTCGGATTCTCCTGTAGTGTTGACGTTTTCAGGTCGGGCGCTGCCACCTTGACCACCAGCGACAATGGCTCCAGCGCCTCCCAGCTCCCATTCTACGGTCCTCTATAAATATTGGACCACCTTCGTACCATTCCTCCGGTCCTTTTGGTGACGTGCTATGAAGGCGAGGGGAAGGGGAAGGAGTCAAATGCATAGGGAAGGTTGCAGAACGAAAGGAATGGGGGGGGGGCTTCAAGTACCGGAGACGCGGAATATAAAAGAGGAGAAACCGTGAGAGTTGCGTAGGAGAGGAATGCCAGAGGTGCACAGAAGAGGGAAATGTGAGAGATGGTAACAGCAGGGGGAATGAGAGAGATTTTTACGCGGGAGAGGAATGTGAAGGGTGCAGACGCGAGTGGAAATGTGAGGAGGGAGCAGTTTGGTGTGCGAGAGAAGTGCATAGAAGATGGGGGTGCAGTTAAGGAGAGCACTGGGCGGAGCCAGAGACGTTGGGTGGGTCTGGGTTGAAAATGAAGTGGTTTCTGGATGATGATGAATGAGAGCAGTGACACAGGGCGAAGCAACCATAAACCTGTCCTACCCTTCTGTTTCTTCTTAGCTTCGCACTTTTTCTTCCCCCTCCCACCCCTCCTCTCTCTCTCTCTCTCTCTCTCTCTCTCTCTCTCTCTCTCTCTCTCTCTCTCTCTCTCTCTCTCTCTCTCTCTCTCTCTCTCTCTCTCTCTCAGTATAAGTCGGAAAGTCTTTCACTGTACTTCCTTGCTCTTCTGTTTTACCGAGTCTCCCTTTTTGTCTCGAGATCTGGCTGCTTCTGGACGCAGTTGGCCTCAAAGGAGAAGAAAGACTGAGTTGAGAAAGTGGAGAAACAAAACATGAGACATGGATCTGTGGCTACCCTGCACCAAACAAGATCCGTAAGTTCTTGTTTGATGTGTCTAGATTGTACCTAGGAATGAATGATGATTCGACCAATGAGGAACTCATGCTGCTGTTCGCTGAAATCATTTTCGTCTTATGGTTACCAAGTTTTACATACAGTACGATCACTAGAGCTTCGCAAATTACGAACATATGAAGCCAATCGAAGTCTGGGTCTCGATCCACTCTTTACGTCAGAGGAGCAGCTTGCCTCCTCATCTGTCTGTCTACAGTGGGGGTAGACGCTGAAGGGAATGTACTGCAATAATGGTACATGGAAATCGTGAACTTAAAGGATACATTGAAGAGTGTGTCAGGTAGATATATCTAATGGCATTATCTTGTGGATATTCTTTGACAGAGTACCTCAGCGCATGAATTGTCTCTTTGCAGACACATCCCACTGAGGATTCTAATGGATCCTTCGCCCATTACCCCTTACCAGTTTGACCCTGTGCTAAACAGCTGAACTAAGATGACCATGTCCATTATGTATGAACCTGACTTGACGCTGGACATTATTACAATAAGACTCTGACCTGGTATAGTGTATACAACTTTCCATACATGGGTTTTATTACCCTTACAAAAAGACGTCTTACATTTCTATTGGTTCAAAGACGAGAAAGAATTCGTCTTGGAGAACCAGAGAATAAATTAGATTATCTCCTTTTTTTTATTTGATACTAGCAGCCGATTGTCGCCCATTGATAAAAACTTCAGCGTCTAAGGATGCGCGCTTTAGGGCCCTGAGATTGCTGAAGGACAACGCGGATAGTACGAGAGATAATGAGGAGCGATGATAGGCACCTGAATGTGCTGAGGGATATAAGAAATGTTTTACGATACAGTGGAAACCCGTACGATACCGACGAACTACTCTTACTGTACTGGTAGGGCGATGAAGCAATGGAAAATGGGTTTGGTGTAGAGGAGCTAATGATGACCACCTGATTAGGTTGTGACTGTATAAAAACGGCGGTGGTGTTGTGTGGCAGCGTGGAATAAAACCTATGATTTGAGGGAGCCAATCCACAGCTCATCAGTCGGGTCATTAAACATACACAAGTCCTTGTGCACCTGCGGAGTTGACTTTAGGGTAAATTAGATTCACTTTCATCCAACAAGGGACTCGAAAGCAAACAGGACAGTGAATGTAAGGGACAGCGTGGGGAGCAGATGACACGAAAACAGGAAAATCGTGTCATAGAATACTTCCCACGTATTCCCTGCGTGTCGTAGAAGGCGACTAAAAGGGGAGGGAGCGGGGGGCTGGAAATCCTCCCTTCTCTTTTTTTTTTTTTTAATTTTCCAAAAGAAGGAACAGAGAGAGAGGGGGAGCTAGGTGAGGATGTTCCCTCAGGGGCCCAGTCCTCTGTTCTTGACGCTACCTTGCTAACGCGGGAAGTGGCGAATGGTTTGAAAGAAAAGAAAGAAAGTATCAGCGAACCGAAGGAAACCTCACTGAACTTCCCCAGGGAGTCGATATTGGCCTTTTCTTCGATCTTATTTTGGAATTGTATCTTTGGTCTGGTCGTCTGCTTTTTGGTCTGCCACATGGAGTGAAATGACTGCATGCATGCATCAGTGCAAGCACCGTATGGAAATGTAAGAAGCTGTGTGATAGAGAATGTTCAAGACCTGGAGTCCCCACGCGTGTAAATTTCCTCTCCCCTCCTTCTCCCCACAATGAACATAGGTATTTACATGATTTACTCTCCCTGGGGAGTGGTAGTTGTTGACGAACCCCCTCCGTCCTGCTCTTGACTACAGCAACATTGCAACACTTGCATTATTCTACACACATTTTTACTGTCTGCTCATTTCGCATTTCGCTTCTCCATCTTTCTCCTTCTGTTGTCAGTGTATTTCCAACAGGTTCAGTATAGTTAAGTGTAATCTGCATGGGATTAAGTAAAATTTATTCCTCCCCTCTTCTTATTTATATGCTTTTTAGTCTTCCATATTCCTTTCTTGTGAACAATTTAGAGGTACATTATTTTCTTTTTTTCCCTCTCGCACTGAATCCTCGGATTCACGTTACTTGTGATGGAATTGATCCGCATCTGAGTACGTGCACATGTACTTGTGTTCACGTGTTGATGCACCGAGGGCGTCCGTGCATTTTGAGCCGCGTCGGCGGAAGGTGTCACACACACACACACACACACACACACACACACACACACACACACACACAGGCGCTGTTGCTGCGCGCGCGCGGGACGACAGCCAACCGTGCGTCTGCTTATTAGCGTTTCGGAGAGAGAGAGAGAGAGAGAGAGAGAGAGAGAGAGAGAGAGAGAGAGAGAGAGAGAGAGAGAGAGAGCACCACCGGGAACTCGTTTATTTCCACCGTTTTTATTTCTTACGTCCGGATCTTCCCCTCAAGCTTGCCCAATTTTCAGAAAACACGGGCGCTAGCTAGTCTCGCCTGACCATTCATTCAAGGTCACAAAACGTTTGTCACGCGACGTAAGTGAACGTCATTACGGGACCCTGAGATAGAGAAGTTATGCTTATCCCTTCTTTATGACCTTGGCCTAATGACGGGGTACAAGGAGGTCACCCGGGGGGTCAGAGGAAGCAAGAGACACTAGATCCAGTTTGTGTTCTGATGACTGTATTTACCAGGCTCCCACCTGTCATTCATTTGTTGTCATTGCTGTTCTTTCCGTGTGGTACAGATCGATTGTGTGTGAAAGACAAGAGAGAGCATCGCAGCTGAAGTGACAGATCATATATTGCCACCACCAGAAATGCATTAGAACCCTCATATACATTTGCTACATGTGCAGACTCCATAAGCAGTGGAAATAGATAATATAATGAAAGAATTCAAAACTGAATTTGTCTAACGACAGTAGTAACATACAAGAACAAGTCATGCTTATGAAAGCAGTTAAGTTCAGTATGACTATGTTTCATAATTAAGGTAACTCTTTATCTAATCATGTATCAGATCTGGTCATCCAGTATGTATCATATACGTATAGATAAAAAAAAGAAGGAGTTACGAAAAGTTAAGTGGAAGGTTCCCCTTAGGTTGTGTTTCACCTTGGTTCAGTGCCAAATAAAACCCAGGTTTAACTGCACGTCCAGGTTTCCTTATAGCTTTCTTAAACAATTCAGCACAAGAGAGAGAGAGAGAGAGAGAGAGAGAGAGAGAGAGAGAGAGAGAGAGAGAGAGAGAGAGAGAGAGAGATTGCTATTGGCTTGTTAACAAGTTTGAAGCAGTTTTGGTACGATTGTTATTGTGTGTTCGGGATATTGGCCTTTGTTCCAGCTTCCATTCATGCATGTATTCATGTATGCCTTCAAACATTGCTCTTCCCCGCCCACACACACACACACACACACACACACACACACGTACAAGAGATGGGTACCCACGGGTGTAGACGTCATTCCCTATAATGTACAAGTACTTAATTACACACACACACACACACACACACACACACACACACACACACACACAGAGCCATAGCCGACAGTACATTGCTATGTGTATTTATCATTTTTCTGCTGCTTGAAAGTAGGATCATCTGAACTTTACGTTGGATCTTTCGGTGTTCCAAGTGGCTTGGACAGACTTGGAAACAGATTTGAAGTGACTCGTAAAGTAGGTTTCCTTTTTTTTTCTTTTTTTTAAGTGTCATGGAAGTGCATTATATCGGCTCTCCTGTCGTGGTGTCCCTGGTTTCCTTAAGTCCCTGGGCCCTCCGGCGTGGTGGGGTATGATGATGATGATGATCTTGGTAACCACTAGGGACTTCCGCAGGGCGCGGTCATCCCGCCGACGCTTGTAAAGCAGCTGCGTCGTGACGTCCCGGCCTCTTTTCTGCTACCAGCCGCGTCCTTCGTAGGGACTCGGAACGCGCAGGTCGGTTTTGGGTCGTGTCTCGCTCCGTGTCGTGTTGTGGTGTGGCGGGAAGGTCAAGGGGTTTGAGGTCCGTCCGAGTTTCGTTTGCGGACGTGGTGTTGTTGTTCTTCTTGCCCTACCGGTCGTTCCTTGGACGCGGGAGCGAAAGCTGTCATCGACCATGGCGATTATCTCCACCTAATGAGGTTCCTCCGTACGCGTTTGTGTGTTTTACCTCAATGAAGTTTAGCCTACGAGGGGAACTGGGTATATTGACGGCAAATAGACGTGAATGGAAGGTAGGAGAAGTTGATTAATAACGTCTCCTATCGACTCCAGTCCCCACCGAAACATGCAATCTAAGATTTCTCATACATTGTACCCACCTTTCTCTCACAACTATGACTACGAGATACCATTCACACTTTCGTGTCCCACAAATGTATCATATAGATTACCAGATAATGTCTCTCTTCCTGTCACAAAAGACAAATTTCTAGCTACTTGTAGCTCGCATTCACACCCTCCCATCAAATGGAAAGTCCGAGACAGACTTTCGAATAACATTCACATCTACATTGCCGTACTTGCAGTTATGCTAGAGGCTCTCAATTAACATTCAAGTCTTGCATTACGCGAGAAACTAAAGCATGGGTTACCTCGCGTCGCTCACACCTCCCTGCCACGCGGGAAGACAATGCTGTACACTGGCACACGGTACTTTCGCACATTCCTACAAGGGTCGACACCAAGCTTGCGATCGGCCGTGGACAAATATTTCACACAAGTACATTCACTGGACCGAATTTTTCACACGTCGGGAACTCTCCAATTACTATAATTCTTGGCCGGGCGAATTACAGTGTCTGTAGCGTCCGGGACTGACTTGTGTCGAGGGAATCTTGTATTAATTTGAAATCCTCATGTATTGTGCTGTACCTTGACCTATCAGATCGAGAATTTCAATTTGACGCTTGTAGTCAGGTGTGTGGTGGTATATGATGATCCATAGGGCGAGACGTGTTATAGGATTTCTCGCATTGTACGTTATCATCTCGGGGTCTCGTAAGGAGCCCTTTGTAGGCTGTTGGAGCCGAACAAACTGCAAGGAAGGGTTTTCGTAGCCGCAGAGTGTCCAGACACCCTGATTCCTCTGGTCTCTGCGCACGTCTCTTGGCAGAGTCATGTATAGCAGATTTGCCTTCTCTCTTTTTCACAGTTATCGTTTTACAGCTCCCATCACGGCGGACGTGTTCCTCGTAACACACCACGCTATCTTTACAACCATGACGGGTGCATCTGTTATCAGTACAGGAACTGATAGATTAGAGTAATATCTCAGGAACCCAGGTCTCGATAACTGGCAGCTGTGAAAAATCAGTCTGGAACCCAATGAAGAGAAACGGGTGGTCATGACGCGGGGCAAGTTTCTGGTTCCTCCAGCGTCCAAAACCTTTGTGAGAGCTAGTCTGGGATGCAGGCGAGAGCGACGGCCACGACGAGGAGGAGCACGACGAGTTTAGTCTCTGTATTCGGAGCCCCCGAGAGCAAGTCATCTCTTAGTCTCCGAAAAATCGGATTGCGATAGGCGGACGCCCTGATTCCTTAGACGAAGTAGTTCGTGACGTAAAAGGGAGTGAGGTGTTCTGAGGCAACTAAGACACGAGAGGAGGAGATGAAGGAGGAGGAGGAGGAGGAGAGGAGGGAGGGAGGGCAGTAGTGAGTCATGTCGAGCGATGGACGAGAGAGAGAGAGAAGGGTGTGTCTGCCACGAGCCGATGAACGCCATGCAATTCTTGTGTTTTGTCAATACCTCAAGACACACACGTAAACGTTTGTTCTTCCACCAGCAGCTGTTGATCCGTGGTGAAGAGCTGGTCAACACAACATTCTCGAGCAGGCAAGAGTCGGGGGGGGCATGTTGGTCTCGACAGCTGTAGACAGCAAAACTCTGGAGGGCTTCCAAGTGAGGCTCAAGGAGTAGCTGACGACTCTTGCATCCTGGGCACTTGTCCTCCAGGATCCCCAGTGACTGGAGTATCTTTGTCACACTGTCACCCAGCTTGTCTTAATTCATACTATCACCCAACATCAGTGTAATCGCCAAAAATGGCCCGGGTGAAGCCCGTGTTATTGTTTCCCTGTACGCTGCAAGTTAAACCAATACTGAATTATTCAAAAGCATGATTCGGTGTTGTAGGTTCCTGACGCTGCTTCAAGTTTTGTTGTGCTTCATGTGGGTGTACACACACACACACACACACACACACACACACACACACACACACACACACACACGCACCCAGCCTTGGAAACTCGTTCACTGGTGGACGTAACTGCCACTTTCTCTGCCACACTGCCTCGGTGGAGTCGTCAGGAAGCGTGCGTTAAGCTGCACGCCCTCGGTGCATTACATCAGGGTCAGTTATGCTCCTCTGAGCTACGTGTTACCGCAAGCAAATTACCTCAGGTGAGGAAGAAACTTGTTTTAAAAACAAGAGTTGAAAAGTCCCGTGGAAGACTTGGCTTTTAAGGTGTTTAGAATGTATAGTATGAGGCAGTGCGAAGATATTCCTCATCACACCTTATTTTTCCCTGCAGCATCTGGTGGAACAACACCTCACATTCTTTCTAATTCGTTATATTTTCAACTCCAAAAAATCAGATGGCATTAAACACTACGGTTTGGTCTCCATGGCAGATACACAAACTACCATTCATATGTAGTCTTTTGAGTGGAAATCAGGTCATGTGGGTGAAAGATATATATAAACTTCCTCTCCCCATAGTTTACCTCATAGCTGTATAGACATAACAGAGCATTGAAGGTAGGGTAGTATGTATGAATGCCGTAATACCTCCTCCAACGCAACTCTTTCCCTCAGCACCCAGATAGAGAGGGCCTTAACACTAGAGTGAGTGAGTTAAGGGTGACGGGGCAGGTATTGCAATATTCAACACGTCCCGGAGCTTAAGTACAGTGGAGAGGAGGGAGGGGGCGATGATGTACTTGCCTTCCTCACTCGAGGCGCTCCAGACTCCGACGGAGAGAGAGAGAGAGAGAGAGAGAGAGAGAGAGAGAGAGAGAGAGAGAGAGAGAGAGAGAGAGAGAGAGAGAGACCTCCCCCCCCCCTCCCTCCCTCTTAGCCCGTGGACCCCTCCACAAGCCACGATAATGACCTCTCTGCCCAACACAGACATGAACCGCTCGATGAAGACGTCTGCGTCGCGTAGAGAAACGTCCTGTAAACTCAGATCGAAACCCACAGATGGCGGTGTGAGAGGGACGTCATGTGACTCGGATCTAACCCGCACCTTCATGATGTGACTCATATGTGAGTCTGACCTGATCCGCATACGTTACCGAGAGTCTTGTGACTCAGACTTGACTCACAGAACGTCCTTATGAAATGGCAACTGAAAAAAAGAGAATAGATACTCTCTCAAGAGGTGAACGTAAGACCAGACATTGTTTTAATTTCTCTTTATTTTCTTTAAGCTTGTAATGACAGGCCGTCTATGCCCTGTTGCCAGCGTGTGTGAATTATATATCGCAGGTCATGTATGTAGGGGCTTCTTACCGCTCTTACATCAGCTGAGTAAGGTGTAATCTGTGGGGCTGGACAACAAGGTAATGGTACACCTAAACAGCCCACTGACTGACCTCTTTTGGGCTCGACTTGTGAAACGATATTACAGAGCTTCGCCGGGTAACTTTAGCCTGTGCAGCCAGTCACCTTTCTAACATTATCATTTGTGTGGGTAATATCTCGTCTGTTTTCTTCGCTGGCATCGCCAGTTGCCCGTTTAATAGTAATGTTTAAGAAGCTTATCGAGCAGCTGATATTCTTTGCCGTGTAGGCTGATTGCCCTGCTAATACTCTTATTTGTGTGGCTATTCGCCGTGGCAGTGTTCCTTGTTCTCCAGCTGATGGCGCGGATAGCACGCCCAACCAAACAGACTGCGACCCGACCTGGTCTTTGACTCTTGTATGTTGTTCATAAACAGTGATACGGACGGTTGATTTAGCCATGCGATCCCCTGAGTAGCACAGATACTGCCGTACTGCCGTTCGTCGTTGAGATGACGTTAGTTAAGTTTCGGGGTTCCAGGTGTGTCGTGTTCATCCAGCCACATGCTTAGCATAATCTGGTTGTTTTGGTCGGATAATATAGCTCTTGTAGTCTTATAATTCAACGACGTACGTAATGACGGGTCATTCAGGGGGGAAAGCTCTGACTTCCTTTTACATCTCTATTTAATGCAGAGTCTTGTTTCACCGTGTTTAATGGCCATTAAATTATGTAAACAGCATACTGACCTATAACGTGCAACATTGGTTACTTGTATCCCAGACTAATATATTTTCTTATCAGTTCATTTTATGAAACCTGATATTATTGTCTTTTTTTTTCTCTCTTCTTACGGCCGCCGACATGACACTGGCGAAAGTATGCCCCATTTGGAGGTGTGTTCAGTGCTTATGTATATATTTCTATTAGAGATAATCAGTGTAACCATCTGTACTTTCGAACTGATATTTGTTTACGGTTAATGTGTTCTGGCAGATTCTGAACCCAGTTGGTTGTTTCATTCCCATGTTGTGGCTTATTTGTGGCTTCATCTCCATGTTGTGGCTTATGTTGTGGCTTCATCCTCATGTTGTGGCTTCATCCCCATGTTGTGGCTTCATCTCCATGTTGTGGCTTCATCCTCACCTTGTTGCCGTATCCCCATGTTGTGGCTTCATCTTCATGTTGTGGCTTCATCTCCATGTTGTGGCTTTATCTTCAACTTGTTGCCGTATCCCCATGTTGTGGCTTCATCTTCATGTTGTGGCTTCATCTCCATGTTGTGGCTTTATCTTCAACTTGTTGCCGTATCCCCATGTTGTGGCTTCATCTTCATGTTGTGGCTTCATCCCCATGTTGTGGCTTCATCCTCGCCTTGTTGCCTTATCCCCATGTTGTGGCTTCATCCCTTGTGCTGCCACCTGGCTCTGTTATTTCCAAACAGTTCTGGAGACATGATGAGTAGTAAACTCGGACCATCTGCCCTTCTTAACGTAGCTGTATGCCCTCCATTCTGCTTTTGATTATCTGTTCGTTGTTCTGTGTCTGTCTGTTCATTGTTCTGTGTCTACTATTACTTGTTATCTATGCTTGTACATGAAGATGATTGACTTTAGCTGCGATTCCCCTTCAGTAGTTGTAGCCATCCTGAGCTGAGAGTCCAGGCACAATGCCCAGGTCTTCACTATCACGATTAATAGAGTTCCTTCTTTGCCATTCCTTGCAGGCGAAGCTCTGGTCTCCCTGTCGACGGTGAGTCTGGCACTCGAAGCCACCTGTCGAGTAAGTATTGAGAGATCTGACTTCACTACCCTATTCGTAAAGCTTAATAGAATTAAAGTCACAGTATATTCTCTAAGAAAAATCATTAGCTATACAGATAAACTCCCACTAAGTTGTAAGCAAACGTTCAGACCAATTCTGGCCCAGTGTTCCTGTCGTGATAATGCATCAGACAAGTCACTCACTCTCGTCTGATACTACCGTCTGTGAAGACTCCGCCACACTCCTTCGTCAGTATATCAAAAATCCACCGGACTTCTTCTTCCTCCTCCTCCTCCTTCCCTCCCTCCTTCCTTCCCATGCCAACTATTAGGTGATATCAATCGCAATTCCTGGCTCCGGTGCGGACAGCCAGCGAGGAGGAGAAGACCATCATCGTATACCCCGTGGTTCGGGGCGCCGGCTGACCGTGAGGCGAAAAAAAGCATCGTCCCTCCCTGTGATTGAATATGCGCTCGCGTCTCCCCTCACGCGCTCATTAATCATGCTATGTATGAAGACCGTTTAGCCACGTGTGCGTCTCTCTCTCTCTCTCTCTCTCTCTCTCTCTCTCTCTCTCTCTCTCTCTCTCTCTCTCTCTCTCTCGGGCCGTAACCCCGACCCACTCACAACCTAACCTCCACTTCCTCCCGCTGTTTAATCCATCCCCCTCCCTCCCTCCCCTCCAAACACACGCACACAAAACCTCTCACTTCTTACCAGACCAGGTTATCTGAGCTGTCCATTAATTGGGAATTTTTCATTACTTTCGTCTCGAGCTGCTACGTCATCTCTTCATTAATCTTGTCTATCAAACGGCCTCAATCTATCTATCCCGCCAACCAACCCCCCCCCTTTCTCTCTCTCTCTCCCTCTCGCTCTCTCTCTCTCCTTTAAGTTAATGACTCCCTTTTTCTGTGATGAAGGCTAATCCTTCTTATTTGACGGTCGTGATTTGTAGACAGCCACCTGTTGTATTTGCTTCGTCTGCCTGGCCATGGAGTTTCATTTTGTGTTCAGGCTTTTAGAAATATATCTTTTTTTTATCGAAATAACCTCATGTCTTCAGTCTATGTTCATCGGTAAAGAAATTAATCTAGGTGTATATTGATCAAGTATGACCTTCCCTGTTGTATCCATATCTATTCTAGAACTTATTTTGCTCATGTTTTTTGTTATTCTGTTTATGTTTTTTGTTCTTCTCCCCTTGTGTTGTACTTGCACGGGTTAGAGCACCGCTCCAAGCCGATGTGCGTCTGTGCATCGCCTGTCCCTCTGGACTACAATCCTTCTGGAGTCACCATAGGTCATCTGGGCCTATGGACTTTGTTTTCAGCGTAGTGTTCGAAACCTCACTGTTGGGTCCCCACTGTGGAAGTGTTGGGTGGAAAAATGTATATGTATATATATATTTATATCTGGGAATAGAAAACCTGACTTTGAAGGCCAATAAAAGTCGGTTTCCTATGTATACCCTTGAGTCAAACATTAGCAGACGAACGCCTTGATAACACTCCCATCGGTCTAAATTTTTTTGCGTCTAACACCCCTTGTTAATCCCTCCCTGCTTGTCCCGCTACTCTCTTTCCTCCCATCTACAGGGAGCTAATGATAACAACCAGGTGGCTTGAGCTGCACAGGCCAGCCCTCAGTGATACGATCGACGTCATTGAGAGAGAGAGAGAGAGGTGGAGGGAGGGTGAGGGAGGCAGCGTGTGGCATAATGCAGCATGATGGGTTCCTGGGCTGGGCCTCGCAGGGACGTAATCTGGGATCATCCGTGGACCTCCCACCCGTGCCACGCACGCACGCCCGCCCCGACCCACCAGACAGACGCCTTGGCGTGTCTTGACCCCCTGCGTCTCTCTCTCTCTCTCTCTCTCTCTCTCTCTCTCTCTCTCTCTCTCTCTCTCTCTCTCTCTCTCTCTCATTTTACATTTTATTTGCCCTCTTTCAGGTACACTTACTAACCTGTCTTCCCTCTTATCTATATATTCATATCGGTTACTCTTTCGTGGTCTCTTTCGTTCTCTCCTTTCATTTCCATACATCTGACCCCCTGATATATATATATATATATATATATATATATATATATATATATATATATATATATATATATATATATATATATATATATATATATATTACTCCTGCTATGTCTCCTTTCCTCTTCGCCTCCCGTACAACCGTAATCCTCTCATGCAGTCTCTCTGGATCCATTAAGATAACGCGCCACAGTGGACCCCATGACAGTGTGAAGGTCGCCGCTGAAACCAAGACGTCGGAGGCTGCGGGATGGTAAAGATGGGGGTATGGGGGTGCGGGGATGTCGTCTAGGTCGGCCCCATGATATATTCATGCAGACAAGTGTGGTGGCTAACATCTTTATTGCACTGCATGAGCCCCTCACTTTGTCGAGTGCCACAACAAGGTCATTTGGGCTCGAAGCCTCCCGCCAGAACGACCCAAAATTACCCCTAGGTAACGACGTAACAACAGTTTCACTAGACAACTCGTGGCAATTTGCATCATGACAGAATGCAAGCATCCTTGGCGATGTGCCTCTCGTGTAGTCTTTGCCTTTCACCCGCAGCTCTGAAACCTGAAGGATGAGAGTGGATAATGTAGCCACCACTTAAACCCTCACAAGATGCTGCTTAAAACGTAGCAACTCTGCTGTAAACGCTCCTGTGGCCACTTCTCGACCCGCTCACACTGCAGGGTAATGCCCACCTCACTCTTAACACTCAATCATTAGCTCATGTCCCAGGTGTGTTGGCTGGTGCTGTTTCCGAGCGCTGATGACTGTACTCAGTCATTTTTATTATTTTTCTTTTTTTTTTCTTTTAGAGACGAGGTAACGTTGCCACTGAAGAGCCTCACACAGAGCTGGCATCTTTCCCATTAACTGGTTACGGTAGGCTGGCTCCTCCCTCACAACTAGCCCGGCAACCCAGACTTCCACTGTTACTCGCGGGGGTGGAGAACCTCCTCATCCCCCAACACGCCAACACATCACAAACCTAACAATGATTCATGACCACAAATACCACCCCCATCCACTACGAGACCGGTAGCATCAATCATGCCTGTTGAGCCTGTGCGATAAGCGTAGTTTACAGCACCTGTTACGAAAATTAGTCGTGATCCTTGGAAGACGATGTATATTTCCTGGGAGAAGAACCCATCAGCCTCCAGTTGAGGAAGCGCCGACAGTCTTCCGGACAACCTGCTGCTTTGAGAGAATGAGAACCTACAACTGACACATACCACGTATGTGATAAACTAGCGAAGATATGGAAGACCCTGGGATTCACCTCAGTATGACGAGCGTGAGATAAAGGTCTGTCTCAAGTGTCCTACATTCTTCTACAGCCTGACTCAGGATGGTGTCGTACATGTCCTTACACCAGATCAACTTCCAGATCCACCTACCTTTTTCCTTAATAAGATTATCGGAGACACGGGATACTCGGAAAACCTTTGTGCTTATCTGGGGTCTATAATATTGCATCATCAGTTTTAGTATCAGAGGTTTGAAAAGACGGTGAGTTTCATGAAAGATTGCCTGTCCCGTCCATCTCAGAGAGTTAGGGACTCTGTTTAACGTCCCAAGGTCTTGCATTATAGGTTTGCCTTACACTACTGCTGGTGCTGTAGCCACTGCTGTTACTGCTGCACACCAGCAACCAGCTGGTGATGAGTGCAGCTCCTTCATGCCCGGCAGCTGTTTACAATTAAGCCCATTGTGTTAATCCTTTAGAGAGCCCAGCTACCCCCTGAAGCTCTTGTTGATGCTCTTGGCCTCACTGCTGATGAACGCTGATGACATTCTGTTAATATGCAGAATGCAGCCCCCCTTATAGAGCAGAGAATCAAACATAACAAGCTCCAGTCATCTTCCACATATTCAGGTGTCTAAAGTTATTGCCTGGTGCTGCTGGCGTAGCCTGGTGAATACCCATCACACAGGGCGCGTCTGCTCCTGCTTGGATCACACCACGCACGCCTTTTTAGGGGCTGCTGAACTAGTTCCTGATAACTACAGATAGCGAGGGTGCAGCTACAGCTACAGAGGACGTGGAAGAGGTGTAAACTCCTTAATCCGCTCGTCATACAGAGGCTCCGTTGCTGTAAATAAAGAACATGCTCTTTGATCGTCTTCTTGTGTTGTTGTACAAGTCGATCATGACGATTCCGAAGGTCTTTTTTTTCTTTTCTTTTTGCGCTTGAGACTATCCTCATGTTGTTTTGTCCAGGAGTTAGACATTTACGTCTGGCGTCTGCTATCAGCCGCATTTGCAAGCATTTTGCCGTCATCCTAAACCAGACGAGTAAATCAGATTGTCCCATCTGATAACGCTGAGGGACGTGAATGTTATCGCTCGGTTTGTAGTTAGAGAAGGTTAGATACCGGACGGTCCGAGCGACTCTGGCACACACTAATAACACGAGACAATATGGGAACTTTAATAGAGCGTAAACCTTTCATTTTCGGACAGCAGGGACCTAGAACAATGCACAGAGACTCCTGAGAGAAGACAGAATAGTGACTGGACGTTGGAGCGGATTCTGCGGAGCATATGTGTGTGTGTTGATCAACTGGATTTGATCCAAGGTGGCATTATATTGTGATACACTTCTGCTCTGGCAGGTTTATGAAGTTACCTCACCAGAGCAGGAGTTACAAACATATGATATTCTGTAGTGATTGGTATATGTCTCTCCCTCTCTCTCTCTATCTCTCCATAGATCATCAGCTGTGTAGATGTCTATCGTTTTCTTTGTTTCAGTTATCCAAGGTCTGCCTTAGATTTGCACGTCACATAGATTGCACTAGTACTTAGGAGCCATTGGGTTTCCTCACTAAAGAACCTGTGAAAGTGGACACTCACGTCTTATGCGAGATGTGGAGACCATTCAGTCTTCGTCCACTAAATCTTCCTTAGCTGAAATCCTATGGGCGACCACAAGACAATAACTAAGGAAATATAATCACAATATCCATCCGGAGTGGGGGAAAGAAAAAGGCTATGAACATCTTTCTCTGCTTAAAGTCTGTACTTGTAAACAAGAACGTTATCACATTCCAGTTATACTTAGGAAGCCACATTCTCGAAATGCCTGCGCGATGCATCTCTCTGCCCATAGCCAACTCCCTCATCATAACATCGTCTTGCTATGGGCTCGTTCAAGTTCCTTCACAGGTTTCATTCGTTACTTTGGACAAATCATCCGCGCAGATCCAGAATAACGGTACGCAGACGCTCGTCCTTTGTTTGGTCTCCCTGCATTTCTGCAGTGACCTCAGTAAGGCTATTCACGCTTTAGCATAGTTCCTCCGCATTTGTAGAAGTCAGACCGTGCAGCGATTGACAAGAGTGCTGAATTCGAACCTTCGTTTAGCAGATTTTATAGCATTCCGAAATAGCCAATTCCTCGAGAGAAATTGCCCACTCGTTGGCAAAACTCCGACTGTGGAACTAATGGCCACTGCATTGGAGCCATAAGTCTAACCATTCCGAGCTAACAAAGCCAAAGGAATCTTGAAACTTCCCGTACATTACGTTAACACCGTAACTGGAATGTTGAACAACGTATTATTGTCCTGTGTGTGTATGTGTGTGTGTGTGTGTCTTTGGGGTGAACGTAGATGAGTGCATTTCTTTATATGTGCGCCTTTTGAGTATTGTGGCAGACGGTGAAGATACATTCAGTTCCCGATTGCCATTGAAATTGGTATTATTGGTTCTGAGAGAGAGAGAGAGAGAGAGAGAGAGAGAGAGAGAGAGAGAGAGAGAGAGAGAGAGAGAGAAGATCAGAGCGAGTAAGTAAGCGATAACACCACACACACACACACACACACACACACACACACACACACACACACACACACCTTGCGTGTGGGAGATGTTTGGATTAGTAGCAAGCGTAGCGTTGAAATCACCAAATTATCATTAAGACCTTATCGCCTTTTATTTTTACCGAACGAAAGTAAAGCAATGTGATAAGAAATCCCATTTCCCAGCAGTACAGACCGCATGATCATGGTCCAAAAGACGATATTATCTCATTATATTGTTAAAGAATTCGCGTGTCAGGGGGCACTGGTGAAGCTGTTGTGTACGCCCTCTTCTCGTCTACCGCCACCGTTGGCTAAATCTGGGGCGCAGAAGTTAAAGGGTTCGAACCTGTGATAATACAGACGAGACTGCGGTTTAAACATTGTGCTTTCGAAAAGATATAGGTGCTGAAGATTACTTTTGTCCTCCAGTTCTGTCATAACTGCATTATAATTGTGTCTTGAGCTTGTATCTTGGAAAAGAGAACAGTATTGGAAGTGGTGGGTTTGAAGATTATTACGGCAAATGTCGGTATATTTCGGATGATGAAGGATTTTTGATTGAGTCTTGCCTTATGGGGAGTCAGGTTTTTATGTTTTGTGATTGGCTGACGGCGCATAACTTCATGCAGCCTGATTGGCTGACAGCTCATGGCTTCACGCAGTCTGATTGGCTGACGGCTCATGATTTCTTGCAGTCTGATTCGTTGTCACCGCAAGGCTTATCATCCTAAAGTATGCAGTCGAGAGTCTCGCCAAACTCGTCTGCTCGAAGTGAAAGTAAGGAGCGACTGCATGAGGCAGTCAGCTCTCTCATGTTATGAGGTGATTCCTGTCACGTCTTGTGAAGACCTATTAGTTACACTTCACCGATACCAAGAGCCCGAAATACTAGTTGCTGAAGCCGGTGGGCACAGTAGCCAGTCAAGCAAGAGAGGAGTTGTGCGTAGAGTGCTTGATGTTCGGGCTCGCAAGCCAAAGGGTCCGGTGCTGGGTCCTAGCGGTGTCAAAGACGGCAGCCGTGGTATAAAGGGCAACACTGAAGACCCGACACACTCACGTGCTGGGTACGTGTCTTTGTGTCCATCGCCAGAATGTGGATGACTAGAAATGGGAGGTTTAAGATTTTAAGGCTGAGGAAGGCGAAGACCCAGTGCTGGCTTCTGATGAAGACGAAGACCAAGTGCTGGCTTCTGAGGAAGGCGAAGACCCAGGCTGGCTTCTGAGGAAGGCGAGGACCCGATGCTGGCATCTGAGGAAGGTCAAGAGCCCGGGTTGGCTTTTGAAGTAGGCTTAAACCCGAGGCTGGCTTCTGAGGAAGGAAATCTTGGCATCTCAGGTTTAAAATCAGGCCACACAAAGCTGCCCTTTTGAGATGACCTCCTGAAATCGGTCAGTGCATATGCAAGCGTGAGGTAGTATGTCTACAACTTTGTTTAAGAGGTCTTTAACAGAGATATCTGATAGCTTAATGTTAAGACTCTGTGCTGAGCTTAAGGAGTCTTAAGATAGGATACCAGAGAGGGACAAAGCCCTTCAAAAATGTAAGAGATCAGCGTCTCTTTCCCCGCAAAGTCAGACTATCAAACGCTAAACACATGAAGACATAGACTGAAGTGCTGGTGAAAATAAATGAACACATACGTACACCATAGATGAAAGAGGCCAGAGAACGAAACAGTGTAAACATACAGTTGGATATGGTCCTTCCTCATGAACATATCCAGACTCATGCACGTCCCGGCCAGTGGCTGGAGTCAACCTCGCACCACTACAAGGATAAGCTTCAGAATTATGATATCAAGGAAGCCGTAAAATCAACTTCCATTCGGGTCGTAATCCTTGGAAGTGCCAGGACCGCTATGTTGTTCCCTTTATCAAACAGTATGGTGGTCACGAAGATAGCCGCACACATCATGGCGGGAGACATATATGGCGTACACCCTCAGGGGCTGTCGTATTTAATGCTGGACATGAACTTTACCATTCCTCTTGGTTCATTCCAATTAGTCTTCGTGAAAGGTTTTCTGATCTTGTGCCTGAATATCGTGCGCGTGCAGGAAGTCGAGGGAGACTGCAAGACTGTCAAAAACCAGTCAAGTCTCTGGTCGAATCTAACACCTGAAGCATATCCTTGACTTACACTGAGGCGGTACCTTATTCTCATACTCCTTTTGTATTAATGAAGGTAGGGTTATGTCGGCTTCCTCTTCATCAACAGTGAAATGTACTATCAGTTGTAAACGACCCTCTGTGAAGGGAGAGAGGCGCGTCCTCTTAGAACCATAAAAAAATAATTACATCGACAATAGGTACATCGTTCAGTTTTAGACAATGTCTTTGAGCAGGTATGTCTCAAGGTCCTTACAAGGTTTTACTTACCGAAGTCTGTAAATCTTGATCAGAGCCATGTTGTTATTCACTGTGCATCTTAGTACTGCTATAACACAGTGTTCATTCATCATTTAGATTCACTTCTAAGACATTACTCGCAGGAGTAATAGCTTGTTAGACCTGATAGTGAAATCAGGTAGTTGCACCCCTCTCTAACCATGGCGAGACTGTGTTCGAAGATCGCATGTTCCATCTACATATATCCTGACCATCGTAAAATATATCTTGGGAGCAACAGGGGCATCGCTCTCTCTTGCTCCGACCCTCCCACAGGTATGATTGATTAGATAGTTGACCTTTTAATTGGCCGAGTGAATTACAAAGAGGCTGAGGATCGTTTAGGAGAGGGTTATAAGGTCGAGCTTACGGGTGTTGTAGATGTTGCCTTCATCTAAAAGCAAAATAAAATGGCTTTCAAAAACTACGGTATACATAGGACGTGGTTGAAGATAATCTCACCCAAAGTCCTTTCCCATTCATTGCGCGCAGCTTCCACACTAAGTCATCTGGGAATAAGTGGCTGGTGGAAAGGATGAAGACGGTAAAAGACACTCTGGAGACTTTCTCAGATGCAGGGGTTGTACCTCGCACATCCGTGAGTGTGCAGCAAGGTCTGCCACAACAAACCTTTATGAAAACCATAACTTGAGTGAATTATTATGCCTAATTTAGTCTAATTATCATCTCCACCGTTCCTTTAATTATTATGTCATAAGTCCATTGAATAAGTTTATACTGAGTTCATCCTGAAAGTCCGTCCGGTTGGCCTCGTCCTCAATTGTTGGTTAGAGAAGCACTTAAGTATGAATTAATTGTCAGTAAATTGGAGTGTGCTATATTACACTAGTGCGAGGGAGGGAGTGAGGTTGATGAAGGAGGTGAGAGAGAAGGCGACGGATGATAAAGAGGAGGAAAGAGATGGAGGAGGAGGAGGAAAAGTAAGAGGAGGAAGCGACATCCAGAGAAAAAAGGAGCTAAGGAAAAGAATGAGCTAATAGTAAATGGCAAGAGGGAAGTACGTAATAATAAGAAGGAAAAGATGGCTTTGAGAATGACCCATTCAACTGAGAGGCCCTTCGCTGAAGTTCCTGTCCGTGCGGCATGCCACGCATGAACTGTTCCTGTTAGCATCTGTCATGCTAGGCTTCCCGGAGACATAATGCAGCCATTATGCATAATACATCAACATTACACACACACACACACACACACACACACGCGCGCTGGAGAGGACCTGCCATGAATTATTCAGCTGTAGGGCCATCCACCGCAGACATCCGGGTTTGGGAAATATCAGGAGGAACGATGAGGTGACGAAGTGAGTTGTGTTCGCGTGAAGGAGTTTGGTCTGGTGCGGCAGTCGTGTCCCCGTACCTGTGAGAAGGTCAGCTGTGTGGGACTTGAAACCGTGTTCCAGTTGGCGTTAAGAGGTCAGGTGAGCAAGTCCGGTGGTTGTGTCCCAGTGCCCGCAAAAGGGTCAAGCGTACGGGACAGTAACCGTGTCGCAGTAGTGGTGAGGAGGTTAGGGGCATGGGACACGAAGGCAAGCCCTCTGTTAGATGACCCCCAGACTGGTTTCACCTCCTTGATGTGATGTCTCACTGCTTATCATACTGGGCTTTGCATATTCTTGGAATCGCTCCTTGTGTGCGATGGTGAATCTGTGTGTGAGTGTGTGTGTGCGCCCACGATTCATGAGCAAGTTTCTCCTCCACTATTCATATATATATATATATATATATATATATATATATATATATATATATATATATATATATATATATATACAAATCTCTCATAACCTTAGGAAAATTCTCACTAAGATGGACTGCCACAGCCCTGTCATGAGCGGACGTTAGATTGCTCAAACCTTTCTTCTCAGAATGTGACAAATACCCGTCTGGTCAACACTGAGATTTATCAGAGGAATTTGTTTGTCTTCTTATCCCATGTTTGTTCTGTGTAAGACTAAATGGGAATCTGTGAGAACGACAGATAACGGTAAACTAGATGGTTTATGACGAGGGTATCAACGGGGAAACAGTAAATTGCAGTCTTGATCTATATAGATAGAGACAGGAGAATAAATCAGAAGGATGGAGGAAGTCCTGCCATGTCCTTCCATGTTCATTACCGACGTAAACTATCCGAGAGAATGTCATTGACGTCACACCTGCCCGGGCACGACCTTGTTAGGTCATTTCCACTCGTGTTTCCAGATGTTTATGATGCGAGGGAGGAGGAGGAGGAGGAGGAGGAGAGGTAGCAGTGTGTGGCCAGCCATGGGGCGAACAGTGATGTGATTAAACCAATAGACATTTGTGACCAAGGAGTATTACACGTGCTGGGATGTTTGATTTTCAGTCTCCCGCTGAAGAGATCCGAAGGGAGGAGACCTGTAACTGGGTGAATTTTGTGCGCTTGGAGAATAGTCAATGATGTGTTTGATATTTTCACCTGCTTGAGATACCTGGCAATATTTATTGTTATCATTATTGTTATCTGTTTATCTACGAGTGACAAGGTCAGTCATAATGTGGAGAAAACTGAATGAATACGTGATTATTTTTTTTTTCTCCTGGTCTTCGTGGGACATTTGGTAACGTTTTTGCGGGCCGTCTTTTAATACCCTTTCGGGAGTGGTCAAAAACACTTCCTGCACCACTGCTCGCCACTCTTCCTACTTCCGGATCAGGATGGAGCGTCACACTTGAGTTTTACAGTTGAACATCACAAGAATAACAGGCAAAGATTTACTTCGTTCAGACGACAGACGATTCGGGAACACTTGGTTCTTCTGTTGCCATTGTTTTTTTTGTGTGTGTGTGTTCCTCAAGAACACATCTGAAATGTCTTTTCGTTGGTAGCCATTTATACTCAAATAGATGTGTGGTTAACTTAATGGTTCTGGTGAATCACAGAAATACTGCGAAGCCAATTTTGTCTCAGGGAAACGCTTTACTTGGTTAATTGCATTGTCCGATGTGTGTAAGGACCGTGAAGGGTAACGACTCCAGTTTTTTTCCTACTCGAGGAGGATGAAATGTAGAGGAAAACGAGATGAACAAGGCGCTACACTCACCGTTCCGTGCTTTTGCCTCATGAGGTGCGATCTTTCGCTTGGTCAGTGATTATACTGTCGCGCTAGATATTCGCATTCCTCGGTCTTCTTAAAACCTCTCTCCTTCCCTCCCTCCCTCCCTCACTCCCTCCCCAACACGCCACACTCTCCCGACCGCAGTATTGCTACCGCAGCCAGCAACAGCTGGCTTCTTAGCTTCAGAGCCACGCCTACCAACGCTGTTGCCCGCCGCAGAAGAACACCGCTACCTCCGTCATCGCCTCCGTCGGCGTCACAGACACCTTCTGCCTTCCTCACCACCCCTGATCACCACTGCCATTATCACCACCAACGTCATCGAAACTGTCACCATTGCCATTCCCCTCCCTACCTTCCAACACTGCCACAGAAGGAACTACAACCATAACCACCACAGCTACCGCCGCATCGCCATTACCGCCAAAGAAAACACGACCACTACCACCCTAATGGTCACCACTACTACGACGGAGGCTTCAGACAGTCTTTCCCACCACCGAAGGCGTCACCCGGAGCTGCGCCGCGAGTTCGCTACATTGATACGCTCGGCAAGAGGACGTAAACGCGTAGGTAGACTCGGTTGTGATTACGTCGTGATTACCGTATAGATGAAATGATATAATGGACCGTATTACCTGACGTATGTAGGGGCGGAGGGCTGTTAGGAGCACATTAAGAGACATTACGATGAGAATAATGGCACAATGATTCACAGTAGGAGATCACATGTTTAGCTAACCATACGGAATCAATCCTCGGGGCGGCTGTAATCGCCTGGCTCATATAACGACTGGCTAATCATCACTGCCGAGTTCTAGTGGTATGAGAGAGAGAGAGGGTCAGAACCCCGGAAAACAGAGCGATGTAAGTCTTAGGAGAACTTGGGATTAGAATGGGAGAGAGAGAGAGAGTGAGAGGGGCATAAGTTTGTGACGTTGGCTTTGCGATGCGTTGATAATTAGTGGTTGACCTCCAACAGCATGACCTGTGCCACTTCTGCCATCACCCACACCATAATCGCTACCATGTTAATCTCTCTCTCTCTCTCTCTCTCTCTCTCTCTCTCTCTCTCTCTCTCTCTCTCTCTCTCTCTCTCTCTCTCTCTCTCTCTACCCGTCTGTCTGTCTGTCTGTCTGTCTCTCTTTCTCGACTGTCTGTCTGTCTGTCTATGCTCCATCTTCTCACAGACTTGACATTATCAGTGAGCTCCTGTATATTTTTCTTTTATCCACACACACTTCGACGACCCATGCTGCTGGCGGTGGGGGGGTTGTTTTGTCAGGGTACCTCAATAACTCACAGGGAGTGGCGTCCTTCGCCACACGCGTAACCATATAGTACCGTCGAACACAGCGTGACCACGAGATACGCCGTGACTCGTGGAGGAGAGGCGGGGGCCCAGCCATTGCTGGGTGTTGCAACCACATCTCGTTATTGTGGAGAACCAAACCCCAAACACGGTTTTCATTTTGCCGAAAACACGGCTAATGTATCGACTTTTACCGTGTGTCTATTTTTGGTGGTTGGTGATGAAGAGGCATTTTAGAAAGATCTTTTGCACTGATGATCATAATAGTAAATACTGAGGGTGATAGATAGATTGTTGACTTACGTACAGATTTCTAAAGAGCATTGGAAATCCACGTCGAATGCAAAAACTATAAAATAGAAATACTCAAATAATTTTACCTAAACGAGAATGTTTTTTTTTTCTTCCCATTTAAGGCTCAAATCGTCTGTTCCTTGACGATACTTCACTGAGGCGGGAAAAGGCAAACAGGTATTGGTAGGAAAAAAAATAAATTTTGTATTATGTTCTTGTTCAATCAAGAAAAAAAAAAAAAAAGGGCTACCAGTGCTGAAATTACCACAATATTGTTAAGGAACATCTCCACAGGTTGAACAGAAATAGTTCTTATGATCATCACAATAGGAACATCTCATGATACATAGCCTTGTTCTCTGAGTCATTATCAACAAAATTGCTCCTCTCTAAATGCTATTCATTTTCAACTATATTTGGCGTTGGTAAGTGATGTCCCTATTCCTTGGAAGAAAAAAAATCGGCTAATAATATTCCTTTGATTATTATAGATCTGTACAAGGGCTTATCCGCATGGAGGAAAACACGTTTACTTTCACTTTACTGATTGTCATATTTATGCACTTGTCAACAGAAGATACATTGAATAAGTTATCTATGCTGATAATCCAAAAAGGAATCGAACCGTCTCTCTGGTCGCGCTAAATATGCAGACGAACATAAGAGGTTCTGTCTGTCACAAGATCCTCCACGACTTAGGATTCCACTCTGTTGTTCGTCACCCACCGGAGGCTTTCTCCTCCTCCTCCTCCTCCTCCTCCACTGAAACCTATCGTTCCCTCGTAGCTACAACCAACCCTTGTACGACGCCCGCAAGGAAGAACGTTGTAAGGCGTAAGGTAACCGCCAAATCGCTTTGGAGTTAGCTCGATCCCCTTTGAAAATCCTCGGAACTCCGGACAACGTAAAAGGAAACTTGAAGAAAGAGAGAGAGAGAGGGAGAAAAAAACTGTGGTTATAATCCGCCCTGACACTTTAAGAACTTCATAAATCCCTCCCTTGCTAGCTCTTACTGTACATTATGAAAATCGCCGATCATATTAAAGATTTTACACGTTAATGTATGTTACATTCCTATTATTACCATCATGTTCATCTTTTTTACTCTTATTTTCTCTCAGTCAGTGTTAACTTTAAATTACACCAAATTACAGTCTAGTTAGGACTATTGTCAGGTGATACAAATTAAACTATAAATTTTCTCACTTCAAATAAATTTATCATCAGGGAAGTCTGATTGCGGCTCGGGAAGCAGGCTAGCCAGGTTCCTCTGTATCCTACGCCTATTTTGGTCCCTCTGACCTTTGACCCAAGGACTGTCTGAGTCTCGGTATGCCTTTGCGGCCTTTAAGATAATGTGATGTCCTTTGGAACCCCTGGTGACATTCAGGGACTGTCTGCATACCTTCGAGGTCTCCAGGCAACCTTTGTGTTGGGATCTCGAAGTCACCCCCCTGGATCTTCGGGCGACTTTAGGAATATCGTCATGATCAAAATAGGATCTCCTGACAATCTTCAGGATCCTCTGGTATCCTTCATCCCTGGCAACCTTTAGGGGATCCCCCGGCAGCTTTTGAGATAATCATGTAACCTTTAGAACCTCCTAGCGATCGCGTCTGGGGAATTCTAGCTAACTATGGCTTCTTCTGGCAACCAATGAGTTCCCCCAGCCATCTGTGGGTTCTTCTGGTAGCCTTTAGGTCCTTTTGACAGCCTTTGAGTTCTCCTGGTAGCCATTAGGTCTTTCTGGCAACATATGATTTCTCGTAGTAGGCTTTGAGTTCTCTTGGTAGCCTTTGATTTCTCGTAGCAGACTTTGGTTTCTCCTGGTACCCTGTGGGTTTTCCTGGCAACTTCTGATTTCTTTGGGTAGCTGTGGAGTTCTGCTGGCTCTCAATGATTTCTTCTGTTAGCCCTTGGGTTCTCCTGGAAGCCCTTGGGTCCTATTAACAGGCTTTGAATTCGCCTAGCAACCTTCAGGTTCTACTGCCAACCTTTGAGTTCTCCTAGTAGAGTTTGAGAACTCTTGGCAGCCTCTAGGATCGCCTGATAACATGTGGGTTCTCCTAACAGCCTTTCAGTTACCTGACGACCTTCGAAATCTCTTAGCTCCCTTTCTAACCTCCTGGCAATCATTTGGAAGCTTGGTGATCTTAGCATCACCATCCTTCTTCAGACGTCCCCTGGCAAACTGTAGGATTCTCTGACGCCTTCTGCTGTCCGGTGGTAACTGTTAACATCCCATAACGACCATTAGGAGAACCTCGAGGACGTCTTCCGATGACCACTCCAATCCTCTGACAACACATGTTTTCTTCAATTTTGGGGCCTGTCGGGATCTTGTAGATCTTGGATCTTAAAGGTATCTTTAAGGTTCTTTTGGTGATTTCTTGGATGTTTCAGGTGAACTCTTGTGTCTGCAGAAGACCATTTGGATTGGGGCCTCCTAGCAGTCTTTATAGTCTTCCAGAGACCTTTGGAACCCAATAACGGCCCCAGTTATCACCTAGTAACCTTTGGAAGCGCCTGGCAACCTTTGGCATTACCAGCCGACCTTTGGCACCAGCTCGCGACCTTTGGCACAGCTTTTTGACCTTTAAGATCCCTTAGTGTGACCGGCTTCCCAGAGATCTTAAGGGCAACCTGGAAGATTATCTGACCCCATTCGGGACTACCTGGCTACCTTCTGGACTACTTGCCTTTTTTCAAGACTACACAATCATTGAGAATGTCTTGACTGCTACAGTTGTAACTACCTAACCAGCTTTAAAAAACTAATTGGCCACCTCTGGAACTACCTGGCCACCTCTGGAACAACCTGGCTACCTTTCAAACTACCCGGCCACCTCTGGAACTACCCAGCCACCTTTTGAACGACCTGGCTTCCCTCTATATCACCTGATCACCTCTCTCTTCTCCGAGATCTTTGGTATCCACCGTTGAGGTTTGAAATCAAGAAACATGTCTCACCCCCCTTTTATTTTCCGTCACAGCTCACTTCACACTCCCCACAAGGAATCATATTACATTTTCTTTTTGTACCTCTGAAGTCCCCCATGTGGCGTTGTACGTCAGAGGAGGTAGGGATATGTCCAGCTGTTGGATATCACGATGAACATGCTGTGAAACTACTTCAGTAAGATTTTTCCATACTCAACGCGTTGCCTCCGAGAGTATTTAGATATGTGCTGTGTGGCTCTTATTATTCACGTACGGGAATACATGACCATATGATTGTTTAGTTCCAAACTTCTTCCTTATTTTCCTTAACCTGTCCTCCTCAGGTATGGGCATATTACTCCTTTTCTCCCTTCTTTCTTGAGCACCATTGTTGAGCTCCGAACTCCCTTATTTTCATGTAACCTCTCCTCCCCAGGTATGAGCGTGTTACTCCTTTTTTTTGCCCTCTTTCCTTGAGCGCCATGAGCACCAACCTCCTTCCTCGTTTTCTTTAAACCTCTCCTCCCCAGGTATGAGCGTGTTACTCCTTCTCTTCTCTCTTTTACTTGAGCGCCATCATACCCTCCGTGGTCCGGCGATCCCACATTAAAACCCCACACCGAGCGAGACCGGGGTCGGTCGGGGAGGGACACTGCAAAGTGTGGTAATAAAATACGTGATGAACAACTTCCTCACCCCAGTAGCTTGTGGTGGGTGGTGGGTGGCCGGTCCGGTGGGAGGAAGTGGGCCGGAACACTAGAAGGTCGGAGGCTCAGCGGAATTCATCTGTGGCCCATTTTTTTTT
>NC_092265.1:10478133-10538133 GCF_036320965.1 Panulirus ornatus | reverse complement strand
AGAAAAAAGAAACACCGGGACATCAGAGAGATAACGATGAGAGAAATGCTTAATTACGTCCATTTTCCCTCGTGATGATAATGAAGGTAGAAACACGCTCGCTTGTAGGAAAACGTCATGGGACTGTGGGTTGGAGGGTCGTTGATCATCTTGTAAATTGTTCGCGTTGGTAGTGGACTTGATTGTGTCTCCTTCCCTCCCTCCCTCTGCTACGCTCCTGAGGAATGAATAATGATGGGCAATACAGGGAGACGAGGGTCGCAAGACGAGAAACGTCGGAATTGAGGGTTATTTTGGGCCGAGAGACACCGACCACACTCGGAAGTCACTCATATTCTCAAGGCTGTATCTAGCTAATGCTTAGAGAGAGAGAGAGAGGGGAGGAAAAAGATAGACCTTGAATGCATTATATTTTTTTCTTTCACGAGAATGTGGCTCAAAAAAAAAAAAGTATAGCGTCTTAACACGCGATGTAAGTATGATAAATGGCGATAGTTTGAAGCCAGGGCGATCGTAAAAGCGGCGAGAATAGTGCGACAAATCAATTGGATGCAAGGATACCGGGGCGAGTCTTCGATCGCGGCTACATGCTTGTAATCACAATGAGCCGGGCAACGTGAACACAAAGGCCCGGGGTCAGATGGTGACGGTGATAGGGAACACAGACACCGCAGGCGACCCCGAGTCAACAACAAACACAACGGCTTGCGTCTGCCGGCATCCAAGGGCCTCGCATCCTTAGAATGTTGTGATCGAGACGATGATACGCACTTGAACTTCGAAGACGTTCTTTACAGGTAAAGAGTTTACGGGAAAGAACGAAACTTCCCCTACACTTTACTGACTATGAACTGTGCATGACAAAATGTGAGTGGTTTGTAGTATGAGTGAATTGTAATGATTATCATCATCAAAGTATCGAGAAATACGAAATATTAGTGTCTGACAATGTTGGTACAGGTGAGCCAATAAGTCGTGTCATTTTCTAGAAGTCGCGAGTCAGAGCATTTGGCGATGATTTGCCTAGAGATTAGTGAGAGAAAAGAGTAGACAAGGGAATGACCATGAGCGAATAGTTTCACGTATTTAGTGAAGACTTAGCGAAAGCTGAGTGTCGCGACCGCTTGGTACTGACGGTCTCCTAAAGCCAGGCGAGGGTGTATGCTCCTTACATATTCCTCTTCCGTCCGTAGCGAGCAAATTAGCCACTTATCTGGTGTGTTTAGCGAGCCCATTGGCTATTCACCTGACGCCCCTGTGCCTCCTCGTCCTCTTTCGCTGATGGAGAATTAGCTTCTTTGTGCGAAATGAGGCCTCGAGTGCCAAGCTTTTCTTCAACCAGGATACTAATACTCTCGAGGGACAGTCTGGGAATCCGCTTCTGTGTCAGCACTGATGATTGACTTGCCCTTTTCTGTTCTTTTTCGGCTGCCGCTTCTGCCCTGACGCGATAGGTAGCGGTAGCGACGGGTAGCCCTGCTATTCATGGCAGTGTTATCATTGATCGTTTCCAGATTGGTCCTGATGGTATTGCCAGTGTAACTCCTCTTGCTCTCCCTCCCTCGTTTATGCAGACTCGGTCATACTGATAACTGTTGTTTGATGGTGCCTCGCCTCTGCAATGTGCCCTATGCTGCGACACCCAGCTTCTGCTGCTGCTTCCTGGCTCATTGATTCCGTGATCTACATCACTCATTCATCACAGAGGCACAGACGTACAAGTGTACCAAAAAAGAGTTTTACTGGAACCACTCGTTCAGCTGGGCCACTGTGGAACACGGAACGATATTCCCAGCGTCTCGGTGCGCACACCATGAAGCCTCTTTTGCATATCTGAGATCGCTACCTTCCTCCGCCTCATTGCATGTCTTCCGTGAAAATACTGGGTAGATCGAAGTGAAATAGATTACAGACAGATAGAATGTAAATAGAAAAGAAATATATATATATTTATATATATATATATATATATATATATATATATATATATATATATATATATATATATATATATATATATATATATATATATTCTATCAGACGCGGTGTGCAAGTGGTTACAATGGGGTTAGGTAGTCGTCTTCGACTTCGGCTGCGTTATCGTCAGTGTCTGGAGATGAGTAAAGTCTCGCCGGGAACTCTTTTACTTCAGAGGAGTGCATTATTTCCCCTGATACTGATTGGGGTGCAGTCTTGAAGCTGCAGCAGCCCTATTAAAGGAGTCCTGGTGTTGTTTGATGATAATGGCAATAATGTTGATGATAATGATGATAATTGTAATAGCCACTTGTTTATTTATTCTTTAATTATAATTGCATGCGTAAAGGATTATTGATAATCTTGCTTTCTGATAAAGACATGTCCTATCGCACCTATCTGAAACAAGTATCTAAGATACTTTTGAGATACCCGCATCAAAAGAGAATATATGAATCATGGCTGTAGATCTTCAAAGAAAATGGAGGGTATGGATATAGGTGAATAACGAAAGTGGTATGTATGAACGTAATACAGCAGGGAGAATGGGAAATGTGGCTGTATTTTGATACAGAAAACGGGGAAAATCTCTCCTTGAATAGACAAAAAGGCTGTGACCATTGTCTATTTGACACCCGAGACAACGAGACAGTACTTGAATAGAAATGCCGTACTATACAAGAGTGATGAAGTATAAAGAAAACGAGACATTTGGCTTTAAGAAGGCAATGAAGAAAACGGGAAAGGGGGGGGGGGGCCGTGTGGTGGAACAAAGAAAACAGGGGGATGGGTTTATCACCAAGATCCAACAAACAGTACTGGTTTTCGAAACCAGTCCATCCTAGCGGGAGGCCGATGGCTCTGAAGCCTCGATGTAGAGATTCGGGTCGATGATACGGAATTCAGAGGAGGAGGAGGAGGAGCAAGACACTTGAACGTCTAGATTTACCTTGTGAGAGGTTTCCAGCGTGTAGATAGCAGGGTAGAAAGTGAAGAGCCACAAGTATTTTATGAAAGAAAAAAATTTAGAATGTTCGTGTGGTTATATAAGTTCAAGTTGAGGTCCAGAGATGAATTTGATGTTAGATTTCTCTTTGTATATAGATATCGTCTTCCGATTGAAATTGTATATATATATATATATATATATATATATATATATATGTGTGTGTGTGTGTTTGTGTTTGTGTGTTTGTGTTTGTATGTTTGTGTGTGTGTATGTGTGTGTGTGTGTGTGTGTGTGTGTGTGTGTGTGTGTGTGTGTGTCTGAGCCGGAGTTCAAAATGTAAGAAAGAAAATGTATACACATTATTTTGATTTTCGACAGAGGGTGTCCCACCTCAGCTGGGGATTTGAACTGAACTAGGCACGATATATATTATTTTTTTTTCCCCTCCATCTTATTGTCAGCAGCCTGGATGTGCTGTGGCGTGATCTCCATCATAAATCAGTTTCACTCACTGTCGGATAAAGAGGCGATAGATCACAGGCGCTCCCTGAGGGATAGAAGATTTTGAGCCGACTCCGGCCGGACTCATTCCATTTAATTAATATTTTCGGAGAAGGATTTCCTCCCACAGCAGTCGTGTTGTTAAACCCGCTGAAAAGCCAGCACCAAAGATCGATCGACGTGGCTTACATTACACAGGCAACCGGGGAGTGTGTGTGTGTGTGTGTGTGTGAGAGAGAGAGAGAGAGAGAGAGAGAGAGAGAGAGAGAGAGAGAGAGAGAGGTGTGTGTACCTTCCAGCGACCACTTTGTGTGAGGAAGATTTAATACAAACATTAATGCAGGTTTTTGCCTCTGGTGCGTGGCGTCTCACCGTCATACGTCATACGCACCTGTGTTGTATAGTGATAAGCAGGAGGGATTCTGTCGACACGATTTCGACGTAAAAGTAAATGGAATCACTGGAGGTGATCACGTAGAACAGAGGTGCAGGACGGGTACCATTCCCTCACAGATGATCAATGACGAGATAACGAATAAACAAAGACGTATGTGAAAGAGAGAGAGAGAGAAAAAAAAAAAGAGATGAACAAATTCATTCTTCAAAATCTCATTACAATTTTTTTTTTTATCTCTCACTACAGCCTATAAATAAACGAGAAAGACAACAAATGGTATATTCATGTTCAACTTTCATAAATAATTTGTGTGCGAGATGAACACGTTCTCATTAATAAATGTGGCATGTTAAATTTTCGTAACTAATTTGTAGAATGTTAGACACTTTCTTATGAATACACTTGCCATGTTGAATGTACTATCATCGTAGCCAGACTCTCGTGAAGTTCTGGACCAGCACCAACGTATCTGAGTGTATGAGACGTGTGCTGAGGGACGTTGGAAGTAAACACAGACAGGTAGGCAGGTGTCTGATATATTCGGAAAGAAAGAAGGAAAACTCGGTTGGATAGACAGTGATACAGAGAGAGAGACATATATATATATATATATATATATATATATATATATATATATATATATATATATATATATATATATATCTACCAAACAGGTGCGAGATGAGATGTAAGACGACCACATCAAATTTACCAGTTGGTCAAAACCACACACACACACACACACACACACACACACACACAGACACACACACACGCACACAGGGGCGATTATGCAAGACGAGGGAACAGAGGCCCAAGATGGCTAAAAGCAGCCTACATGGAGACAAGGACGGGACGAAATACATAAACTGACGTCCAGACTGACAGTTGGAAGTTCCCTTAGACAGACAGACAGACAGACTGACTGACGGAAGGACCTGACAGAATGGTATGTGGACATTCCTTGCCCTAGTAATAGCGATCATCAGATCAGCCTCGTAATAACTTGTTAGCGGATCTTGTATTCTTTATTTCCTATATATTTTTTTTTTATCCAACAAAACATCGATGTTGAGTTTCAATCTGGAGGCGGTTTCTGCTTCGGGCTATCTCGAAAAAAATTTCCGTCGGGTTTATCTCCCGTAACTCTCTCTCTCTCTCTCTCTCTCTCTCTCTCTCTCTCTCTCTCTCTCTCTCTCTCTCTCTCTCTTCTCTCTCTCTCTCTCCCCCTTAGTCTCAGAGGGTCACCAGTATGGCCATTGAAACGCGGTAAAAAAATAGAAATGAACCAGGGTTCGAAGCCACTGACCGCTGACCGCACGGAATCAAATCCTCTATCGGAAACTGCCTCAGGAATCTACGTCGGGTACATTAATTGTCGGAGACAAACATACATGACTTACATCACTGACATTTTCTCTTGGCCTGGAGAGCTTGCATGAAGGTATGAAGATAATGATCGGCCAATCTCGGGCTCTGACCGTAAAGACGATGATCATATGCAAAGGGAGAGAGACAACGATCCATCACGCAGCTGCAGTGGTATTGTATGAATATTTATATGAGCGAGGGACGAGCTTTGTCAAAACCACGACCGTCACCAAACGCCAGCAATTAAACTACAATCAATGCTGACCATATTGGCGATCGTAGAACAGATACCTGTCATTTGATCTGGAGACGAAATGGCCCAGAGCTACCTGTTGGTCCTACATGAGTGACCACGTAACCTTGCCAGGGCTCACTAGATCATTTGCTGGATTAATTTCACAGGAGCGTCAAGTACAACAGTGCAGATCCCCGCTGTGCTCTGTGGCCACTACATCTCGCAGAGACCGTGGGCGCCATCCAAAACAGTGGGAATCAGAATGCGCTCTTGGAGTCTGCGTCCTCCAGACAAACCTCCGTTCCAAGGTTTCAGAGGGTTCTGGGGGCGATCACTAATGCCGTTTATTTACGGCGTATTTTAAACGGGTACCTGCAACAGGTGATAGGGGAAGTTCCACTCACGGTGAGTGCATGAGACCTTTTTCCTAAATGGACCTTCGATAGTCGCCATATGGGTTAGTGATGATGGCTGCGGGCTGGTTTTCATCTCTCTCTCTCTCTCTCTCTCTCTCTCTCTCTCTCTCTCTCTCTCTCTCTCTCTCTCTCTCTCTCTCTCTCTCTCTCTCTCCCCTGACGCGGAGTGATGGCTGAAGTCTGAGGTATCTCGTGTGGACCTCATGATATCATCCGTCGCATCGCTGCCACGTTTCCGATTGATAACTGGTTTGGGTCGGTCACTGAGGCGCAGTAGTCGTCTCCTCTTACCCTCGGCAGCGGTATACGCGGAGAGAGAGAGAGAGAGAGAGAGAGAGAGAGAGAGAGAGAGAGAGAGAGAGAGAGAGAGAGAGCAGCTTGAACCATCACCGAGATGGGTGGCTGGTTGTGGAGAAGGAACGGGAATGGGCAAGGAGGGAAAGAAGAACGAGTTAGAAAGGTAGAGGGAAAGCTACTTTGCCTCCACCACAACAACTAGGTCATGTGGCAGGTCGCAGGTCCGTTAATTGTCACTTGACCTGGCCTGAGCCTGCTGCTGGCCCGGGGGACCACCACAACCGGGCCTGGCCGACTGTCAACCCGAACACGTCTACCACTATCATGCCCACAACACTAGACCCCTCACCAGTAGAAGCCAGATCCTTGGCAGACCTAGAAAGCCACACCACATCACTGGTGGAGACTGTGGGCATGTTTGTTGCTCTTTGTCCTATCACCACCTTCTGTTATCCCTCTCAGAATCTTCAGGGTTCTGTGGGTAGATCTGCAGGTTATCTCTTGTCGAATCATCTTGGATTAGGTGTACCAGTTATCCAGAGAAAGTGGAGGGAATTAGCTTCTTCCACTTGTGTTTATGGATGATTTTAGTAAGATCAGTGGCATGGCGAGGTGAATCTTTAGTCGTTCTATTTAAGGTTTTTGTCACACTTTCGTAGAGACAGACTTAACAAGGATACGCAGTCTGGCAGACACTGAACAAAGATGAAGAAACATTTCAGCGTCCGCTCATCGCCAAAGATTTAATTTCGGAATTAAGCCAGACAGTTTCACCTCCATTAGCAGTATCAGTATAAGATACGGTATATGCTCCATTCACGAAAGCATTGGAGAGGAACAAATGTCTTCCAAGAACCAGAACTTCCATTATCATCACGCCGCAGCAGCAAGAGCAGCGATGATGACGAAGACGCTGACGAAATCAGCGAGAAGGATCGGAGAGGGAAGACTCTGCCTTGTTTGTTATCTGTCTGTAAAAATGAAGTCGATGATTAGCCGTTGAGTCACAGCAGAAGCTGCGCTTAGTAACGCTAGTCAGAGGCAAGGAATTAGAACCTGTAGGAAGAGAAACACCTGAAAGCGAAGGTGATTACATGGCTCGGCGATGAATCCTGTCATGGATCGTCAAAAGAGTAATTCTAAGCTTCAGTATGAAGACTGACTTAAGGATAGGCAAAGATGGAATTAGTATCCGGATATAGAAGATCAGAAAACCATGATAAACGTCTGCTACATAAGAATGAGCTTTTAGAAAAAAAAAAAAGAATGCTACCAATTGAGACAAAAGTATTACTACGGAAAACAAATAAGTCTGCGTGGTTTTCCACCACGTGTGCCCAGCGCTGGTGTACATTTCTTTGGTTCTTCAGCAGCCAGCCTACAGTAGACGAATCCACTTGCCCCAGAAGCAGGGTCTGACGACAGTCTTGATGATAACGTGTGCAGGTGTCTTGCATAAAGAGGTAGGTAACCCCTCACAGGTGACCGAACTTAAAGGGTGAATGCAGGTGGCAGAACCTACTAACAGTTCATGGACCTAACTCACTTTGGATTAAAGGGTGAGAGGTGAGAAATTGACCTCACCACAGCGGAAGACCAAAAAGACTCAAAACTTTCTTCCTTTTCTTAATTCCCTCCAGGGTCACAGCGCCATCTGGGAGCTCGTAAAAACTGGAATAGTTGGATGGACTCACAAGACTTGCGGCCAACCCATAAGACAATCCCCAGGAGGTGTGTAAAGAGTTTCATAAATTTGTGAGTAACAGTGAAGCTGTATGGAATGTGCACTCTCTGTTGACTCCAGGTCGGTCTGTGAACTGCAGCAGTCCCAGCAACAGCAGCAGATGCAGCAGCAGATGCCCCTTGCAGTACAGTGATGCAACGCCAACACCAAGACGAGTTGAAGACCATGATGATGAGGCCTTTGTCTTGCAGAGGCATTACCCTTAATTTGCATGACACGGTTATCATCTCCAGAGCGCTTAGTCGGAAATTAGCATTTGGTTATTGAGTACTGAAAAACGTGGCTGTTAATTCATATGAGCTTCGTTCTCATCCTTTGAAAATTAGAATTACGCCAGCAGAAAAAAAAAAGAACGAGGCAAAGATACTCTGGAGAAAGATTATTACAATTTTAGTTTACAGTCGCCTTCTTTAAGGTTTCTAGGACTTAGCTAACAACAAGAGAAGGCTAGAGCAGGGCAGGGCAGTCTAGTTACACGTGAGAGATTCATAAAAGAACAATAAAAAGTTGCTTTTCAGAACACTAACTGTAGGTGGTCATGTTTTAAGCACGGGCAGCGTACGTGTATGAGACATCTCGTACAACCTGGTTCTCCACCACCCGCCCGTTCTTTGGGAATAATCTCTTTCCATTTAAGAAAAAGAAAAATTACATAACGTAATATACACGTCAGCTATTCACGATCAAATAGAATGGTTTCACCTTCGAATATACTTGTTTTACTGTTGTTCTGGTCCATACACCAGACAATCTGGTTTACCAAAGTCACCAACGCTAGAGGTAAAAAGATCATGTAACGTCCACATCACAAGTTTGCTGTTCATTCATCTGTGCAATGGTCAGCACACATCAGCTTACTGAAAGCTTAAACACGATGGAAGCGCAGCATCATCATCATCATCAGGCCGGTGAGAGTGAAGCACCAGCAGGAGACGACCAGTGAGGAATCTTACTTACTTAAAGCACGACGGTATGATCCTTCAGCACGACTTTATGATCCAACAGTACGACGGTATGATCCTTCAGCACGACAATATGATCCTTCAGCACGACGGTATGATCCTTCAGCACGACTTTATGATCCAACAGTACGACGTTGTGATCCTTCAGCACGACAATATGATCCTTCAGCACGACGGTATGATCCTTCTGCACGACTTTATGATCCAACAGTACGACGCTGTGATCCTTCAGCACAATATGATCCTTCAGCACGACAATATGATCCTTCAGCACGACAATATGATCCTTCAGCACGACGGTACAACCCTTCAGTAAGGACGGACGACCTTCGATCTGGCTTTTCACATAACCTTCAAGAGTCGGGCTACAGGTTACGCAATTATACCCAAGGGTCACCGTCAACATAGCCTGGCGGGTCTTGTCTCACCAACATCATGGCCTTGCCGCCCTTGTCTCACCAACATCATGGCCTTGCCGCCCTTGTCTCACCAACATCATGGCCTTGCCGCCCTTGTCTCACCAACAACATGAGGCACCAGGCCTTTCCTCACCCACCACATGGTGTGGCCGACCATCTCTGGTAATCCTAACAGGCTGCTCACCGCAGACATCTCGTTCCGACCGCAGGATCTGCCTCGGGGTGGCATCCGACACAGTTTGTTAAACACATTCATACCTGGCAGTAAATAAATGCCAGAGAGACTCATATTTTGAAGATGAAGACCTGACGTGTTTGCAAGAATATACAGTAAATTCTCTGGCAATACCAGAGGTAGTAATGGTGTCATATTATTGAATAGCTTTATATTCCTAGATTTTTTTTTTTTTAGGGGCGGTTTGACGTGTTCTTCTTCGAGGAAGTGTGTGACCGCTTCAGTGTGTTGTACGTGAGGAATCTCTCGTAGTTCATCTTGGGCTGGCTCGTTTGCCTGCTTGATCAAGAGGGCTTTCTAAATTCGCTGGATTGTGTAGCTTAGTTACTTTGCTGAGGTCGACAATGCCGACTGTCTACTGAGAACTGTATGTTGAGCAGAAACCTCCTTGGCCATGAAAGGGAAGAAGATCTAGCTGTTCCTGATAGATAAGAAGGTGGTTATAAGGTCTGGTCGGTGGATACAAAACTACTGGTATCCTTTTATTAAGACTACCAGCAAGCAGGAGATGGGGTATGAGTATGGGCATTGTCAGACAACTATAGCCCTCTGGACAGCACTTGGTAACAGATGTAGTTAGGTCTGGTACAGTGGTCCTCATGTGCTGACACCCTACGATGGCTAAACCACAGCTGAGTTATACATGAATAACACACTGTACAACCAGCTGGCATTCCATCTCTCAGAACATCGTAATTCTTGGCTGAAACCAGCCAGACTCGGTCTTACAGACCACAAAAACGTTGGAGTGATAATCTTCAAGAATCAGTTTCCTTTTGAGCATCTCGTTGCTGGTTCACTGAGATTCACTGAAGAGGTTCCTAAACTACCTAAACCGACAATAGGATCACCTCCTGTCCTCTGCTGGGAGTGAATCCTGTTGACTTAACATGGAACAATTGAATGTCAATGCTTGAAAAAAAAAAACGAGCGACGAAACACGATCAGTTCCCAAACAGGTGTTATTACATGAGGTTTTATTACAGTGACCTTGTACGAACGAGAATCACATCGGCCCGAGTGTTACCTGATCGTTTGATCAAAGTTGTAAGCAATGTTGCAGTACAGATTGGTGGAGTGTTATCTCCGAGCCGATCTTATGGAGTGTGATTTGCCCCGTGCCTGTCTTGTGTTTGCCTTGTGTTTCTCCTGTGTTTGCCTTGTGTTTCTCTTGTGTTTGCCTTGTGTTTCTCTTGTGTTTGCCTTGTGTTTCTCTTGTGTTTGCCTTGTGTTTCTCTTGTGTTTGCCTTGTGTTTCTATTGCGTTTGCCTTGTATGTGCCTTGTCTTTCTCTAGTGTTTGCCTTGTGTTTCTCTTGTGTTTGTCTCGTGTTTCTCTTGTGTTTGACTTGTGTTTCTCTTGCGTTTGCCTTGTTTGTGCCTTGTCTTTCCCTTGTGTTTCTCTTGTGGTTGCCTTGTGAGAGAGAGAGAGAGAGAGAGAGAGAGAGAGAGAGAGAGAGAGAGAGAGAGAGAGAGAGAGAGAGAGAGAGAGATGCGGTGTTATAGGGATAGGGTTGGATTCTCTGCTTATACTCAGGTCTCATGGGATCTGAACCCGCTCAGGATTATATCACCTTCTATAAGTGATCACAGACTGAAAATTGATCATTTTCATACGTCTGCGTAGAATCCGCCTATTCTCCCACCGCCGCAAATATGATAATGATAACAATGAAAGTAATGGTGGTAATTATGGGCATAGAAATTTAAGATAATCATAACAATAATAGTGATGCTGCTACTCCTCCTCCTACTACTACTACTACTACTACTACTACTACTACTACTACTACTACTACTACTACTAGTACTACTACTACTAAAAATTGTGGTGATAATGACAATAATTATGATGATAATTGTGATGTTGATCGTAATAATTATGATAATAACAGATATCAAAATCGAGAGTATACTTTAACACGCAATGATATACCACCAAAAAAATATGCTGGGCATAATCGACAGCTTTGTGAGGACCTGGTTCATTATGATGGTACATTGATCACGTAATACTTTTGGACTAAAGAAGATTTTTCGTAAGAGGATCCTTATAGGTTGAGTCTACTGAAAGGCGTAGGAGATAATGGTTTCTTGAACAGGGTAGTGGCCCATGTCCTCCAGTGATCCGCAGGAGAGGAGGTTTGAAGCAGTCACTGTGGTGGTGTGGTAAGAGTCCCTCCCGTAGACATGTACAAAGTCGTGTGCCTCACCGTCCCTGTCGCCTGTAGCTACTTTGAGTCTTGGTTCAGACTTTTTTTATTCGGCAGGTCATTCGATCTCAAGCGTCGGGTATCCATTTGTTTTTTTTGTCAATATTTCATTTGTTCTGAAACTTTAAACATGAAATCACCCTCCACTTTCCATTCAGCCTTCATAGCCTCGCATACCATTGCTTCCTAGTTCCTCCCTCCTCCTGCCCGCCCCTCACCCTTACCTCCCTCAACATCTCCAGTCCTCCTCACCTGGAGTCTCTTGTCTTCCCTCAACTTGCCCTCCTCCCTCACAGGGGGTTATCGGAGAGACACTCACGTGCCGGCTACCTCAGATCAGGTCTCCGGTAATGCGCTGAAACTAGCTCCCTCGACCTCTCCCACAAGACAAGGGGTCAAGACTTATATAAAAGGAGTTCGGTGTTGTGGCTTAAAAGACGCATAGCTCAGACGACGGGAGCTGTCTAATCCTGACCATTATGAAATTCCGGGGTGTCAGTTTTTCCTACCCCTCCCTCCCTCTCGTCCGTGGCAGGTAACACAGCCGTAGTGAATCAAGAAGTAGATACATAGGGTATAAGATCGCGCGCTGGTAACTTACCACCCTCTGCCGTACCTCGTCGCATTATTAGTCGGACCCGCTTTCCTGTAGCGTGTTTGTGGGTAACACTCGCCCAGGTTTATTCGACAAGAGACGGATATGTGTGACTTTCCCTCGTCTGCTACTTACAGAGGCACGCAACGCTTTCTAAATGCAAGGAACACACACTTATGATGTAGTTTCTAGCAGCCGGCGCGGTGAAGTGCGACTCGTGATTGAGCCACACAGTACAGTGTGACATTGCAGCATAGTTGTAGTGAATTTAAACTCCCATAAAAGGCACGAATCTAGAAATTCCTCGAACGATGACCCACGGTTAAGAACATGGATAAGTATGTATATCTTTACACGGAGTTGATAAAGGTAAAGAGTAGCAATTTTATTGCCGAAACGGCATTGAGCACAGATCGGATATTTTGCCTGTGGATCAAGCTGATTTGCTCATATTATCAAGGTTTACTATGATTGGTCGACAGTTACTGCCCAACTGTTGCAAAGAAACTCTTTTGGTCGCAGTTTAGCATGACCTAACCTAACTTAATATCATTTACATATTGTAAGAATCGATCCCAGGACACATATGATAGGCAAGCTAATGCACCGAACTTGATATACTTATTGCTGGTAAATAATGATATTTATAACCATCTTTATCTTGTAATGTGGAACATGTTTGCTATATAAACTTCGTAGATAAAGGCGATCCACAGATAGTCCTACTTCCTGAAACTGAACCATAGTTCAAAAAAACTTTTCTCGCACCGCTGAAACAGAGCGCCTTAACGAAGGAACTAGCAACGCAAAGAGAGGATTGTTTAATCAATTTTCAACTTATTAAACTTTATTTATTTATTCGTCTCTTTAGATGTAAACAATCGGTTCAATACCAGACGATTCAACAAATAACGTAAAGAAAGAGAAAGACAGTAATCATAATCATTCTCTTCGTGTAGTTCAGCCAGATGACTCAACCATCCTGTCATAATACCTACACTGTAAAGGCAAATAAATGCTTAAATGTGGCCTATGATGTATTGTGGATACAGTCGCGTTAGGAGAAATGTAGCTTTCATTAGCAATATTGTGCCTTACGTATATGTTCGAAGAATAGCACTGTCAAGCGCCGGAGTCGTGATGGACAGAATTAGTCATCGCCAGTGTTAAATCCTCGACATTATCGACGTTCCTTCCTCCCGTCTAAAGCCCATGGCATAACCAAGAGTCCCTCCTGCTCAGGTTGCTCAACTCTAGCGGGAACCGCTTCGAACGCGCCAACCCTTCTTAAGCGAGTTTCCCTGACGTCTTTAGATCACTTTGTCTCCACCATCACGCATCGAAATGGCTCAGTGCATTAATAATCTTCAACCCACACTGTATTGCCACCGATCCTCGAAGGAATTCAGGATATGTTAACTGAACTTAACCTAGTTATTTATAAAGGATCATAACGAACGGTGACATACATCCATGTTACTTTCATGTCTATATTTATGTAAGGTTTGAACGTTTATACATTGTTGCCTCGTCGAAAATAGCGGCTGCATTTTCATGGACGTGCTTACCCAGTCATCGATCATGTTGCTGCTGCGTTGTTTGGTGGTACGGGAGAACACAAGGTATGTGGAAAGTTGGTGTCGTGCCAGGTGATTATTTGAATATCAGAGGTACAGAAAAAGGCCATATAGTGAATGAAGAATATATATATATATATATATATATATATATATATATATATATATATATATATATATATATATATATATATGTATATGTATATATATATATGTATATATATATATATATATATATATATATATATATATATATATATATATATATATATATATATATATACTTTTCCCCCTCCTATGAGTACGTGTGATTAGGATTCTCTCTCTCTCTCTCTCTCTCTCTCTCTCTCTCTCTCTCTCTCTCTCTCTCTCTCTCTCTCTCTCTCTCTCTCTCTCTCTCTCACACACACACACACACACACACACACACACCCTTCTGCACCCACCCACCCATTCATTCACATGCACACACACCACACCCTTACACCCACCCACACACACCCTCACACCCACATACACATTTCCTTACACACACACACACACACACACACACACACACACACACACACACACACACACACACACACAACCCACACACACGTCCACAGGAGACCGTAGCTTCCGTGGCGAGAATATTATCGCCACAAAGACCATGACTACACTCGGAAAATTGGAGGATAATGAGGAGTTGTACTGGTGATGTGGGAGTGTGGTTAGTGAGTGGTGCACGTGCTAGTGAGTAGTGCACGTGTTTATGGTGCACGTGCTAGCGAGTAGTGCATGTGTTTGTGGCACACGTGCTAGCGAGTAGTGCACGTGTTTGTGGCACACGTGCTATCGAGTAGTGGACGTGTTAGTGGCACACGTGCTAGCGAGTAGTGTTTTTGTTGCGCGTGCTGGAGAGTGTTACGCGTGTTAACAAATGCTGCATGTGTCATTGGAGCGTTCTTGCACGTGGTAGTAAACGTGCACGCGTTGATGAGTCTTGCGCGAGTTCGTGAGTTCTTACACGTGTTAATGACTGCAGCACGTGTTAATGAACGGCGCACGTGTTGCACGTGCTAGTGACTAGCGCACATGTTGCACGTGCTGGTGAATGGCGCGCATGTTGCACGTGTTATCGCAAGCTGGACGTGCCTGTGTCGCCGCCGCTGGCGTCCTTGCCGACACTTGACAACGCGAAGAGAAACGTGAGTTCCCGACTTCAACGCTAAGTAGCTGTCGTTCTGAGGCGTGCGTCGTGGCGAGGGTTACGATGGGCCGAACTGCGCATGCCGTACGGTGATTAGAGGCATTTGAGAGAAGGGAGTGACACACGGTAACTGACGGATGCTCATAACTGACGAGGCGAAGCAGTGGGGGGGCAAAGGAAGGTGGAATGGGGGAAGAAAAAGGGGGAAACTGAAACGAAACTTTGTAGTGGGAAAGTCATAAGAAGCTGGAGCGAAAGGGAAAAGAAACTGAAACACAAGGCAGGAGATAGGAATGTTAATAGGAAGATGAAGTGGATGGTGAAAGATACTGAAGCGAAACCAGAAACTGGAGAATAATAGTAAGCCTTATCGTGTCCTCAGAATCACTCTTCTCTTCCACCGGATGTTCATAACAGTCAAGTATCCCCCTGGCGGATTTACAGGGAAACTCGCATTACGTCAGAGACTAGTAACAACGAAATTAAGAACAAAGACCTCTTATTTTTTCCCTTTTTTTTCCCTTTTTTTTTTTTCTTGACCCTCACTTCCTCTGCCGTACTCAGATGGGTAGCGACAAGGCCACCTCCACACCGACTCTTTTGTCCCTCTGGATTCCTCGTCGCAGCCTTCAAGGATCGTAAGAACGACCTTGAGGAGTAACGGTCTTTGACTCTGGTCAACTGCCGAGTTCTCGAGGGCGAACTGGTCGGGTCTTCAGCAGTCAACGAAATGAGTTGCTTTGACTGGATCGTCAAGCAGTTTGACTCTACCAGCAACAGCTTCTTGGTAGAACCATCATGAGCCACTTAACTGGGTCTCCAAGAGTGCCCGACTTGGATCTCCAAGAGCCATCTGACTGGATCATCAAGAACGACCTGACTGAACCCTCACAAGCCACGTAACTGAACCTTCATGAGCCACCTGACTGAACCATCACGAGCCACGTAACTGAACCATCACGAGCCACCTGACTGAACCGTCATGAGCCACCTGACTGAACCCTCACGAGCCACATGACTGAACCATCACGAGCCACGTAACTGAACCATCACGAGCCACCTGACTGAACCGTCATGAGCCACCTGACTGAACCCTCACGAGCCACATGACTGAACCATCACGAGCCACCTGACTGAACCATCACGAGCCACATGACTGAACCATCACGAGCCACGTAACTGAACCATAAGGAGTCACTTAACTGGATCTCCAACTGAATCTTAGAAAGAGCCATGTAAGTGGGATCATGAGGTCTCTCATAACATATTCATGCGTTTGGTAATGAGATGATGTTGACGATGAGGGATGATGATAATGATAAACTAAAACCTCACCGAGTCAATAACATCGAATGACCTGGATGGTTTTGATTGCCCATAACCCCCCAGCGTCAGCTGTCTCTCCCCCCGCTCCTTGGTTCCACCACACCAACACGTACCATACGTACCGTCAGAGATCCTCTGTCTCATAATGAGTGGCAATTTCAAGATGAGGGAGAGAGAGAGAGAGAGAGAGAGAGAGAGAGAGAGAGAGAGAGAGAGAGAGAGAGAGAGAGAGAGAGATTCAGCCAACCATAAACATGACAAGAGTAGCCGAACGTGGAGCATTCATGGAACATCAGATCTACCATGTTATCATAAGACTGAATATTCTTGATATTGTTTTTGACTTTTGGTGAGGGGGAAAACGAGGTTATAAATATCCTTCCTTAGATACTGTAGGATTAGTGATATCTCCTGAAGGTAAGATTTAGCCTCCTACCTTCAGGAAATATCACAAGAACACTTCCACCTCCTTCAAGTGCCAGGGGCGATCAGGTATATACCGTCAGAATTTGCTATTACATGCAATACACAACTAATGTGTGATGGTGCGTATTTATGCGCCAATAATGAACTCTACAAGTAGGAGATACATTCATGTTGGATATATATATTTCTCTTGGGCCCAGACCCTCGACCATGAAATGTGTCTAGGTGACATTCAAAAAAACCCTCTCCCCTGCCGTACTTTACATTCCCTCAAGCGAACGTTTGACACACACACACACAAGATAGATTTGTTTAGGGTGTGGTGAACCATGAATCGAAGCGGTGGACTGTGTGTAAATTCAGAGGGTAATGAGCTTAATGGTAGCCTCGCTCTGTGTGGAATCATACGTAGGCAATTGCAACACGAGGCTTGATATTTCCACTTGTTAGAGTGATCACACCGTTCACGGTGCGAGGAGCCGTGTGACAAGACACTCTGTCTCCAATGGTTTATGAGCTTACCGACTCCGCCAGCCTTGAGGCGCGGGGTCGGCCACCACTGCTGACGAACACACGCTCCTCCTGCTGCTCCTGCTGCTGCTCCTGCTCTTGATGTTGTCGATGTTACACTCTTCTTTGTTTTTTTGTTTCGTTGTTCTAGTTCTTTGTCCGCGTTCGTTGCTGTTTTTTTTTTCATTGTTCTTTCGATTTTGCCATTGTTGTGGAAATGGATGGTCCTGCTGCTGTTCTTGTTCTTGTAGTTTTTGCTGTTGTTGTTGTTATTGTAGCTCGTTGTTGTTGTTGTAGCTCTTGTTGTTCTTGTAGTTCTTGTAGTCCTTGCTGTACTTGTTCCTATAACTGTTGTCGGTGTTTGCTTTCCTTTTTTTTTTTGGTTGTTGGTACACCTGATTTTGTTTTTGTTGTTGGTAGTCCTGCAGCTGCAGCTCCTGTTGTTGCTGATGTCTTTGCTGTTATCGAGCCACGGGTACTGCTGTTTTCCCTGCGTGTGTATATGTGTGTGGCTTCTTCTAACCATATATTGTTAGTCATGGAAGCTGAAAGAAAGAGGGATGATAGAGATAAAGGAGAGGAGTAGACCTGGGGAGCATTGATATCCAAATTAAAATAGGGAGAAACGGGAGATGGGGTAGATGAAGGAGCATAGACCAAAATGTAAAGGCAATGTGATGTGAAGGCAATATGATGTGAAAGCAGTGAGGTGAAGGCAATGTAATGAGAAGGCACTTTGATGCGACAGGCAATGTGATGCGAAGGCAATATTATGCGAGGGGGCAGTGAGATGTGAAAACAATGCGATGTTAAGGCAGCGTGATATGAAGGCAATGTGATGGACAGAGGAAAGATATTTTAATAGAACCCCAATGTACATCAACAGACACATGCTAATAATATGATAAACAGTTGATAAATGAAGAAGGATATAATAAGAAGTCAAGCAATACCTGTCTGTGAATGTTTTCGGCCTGAACGCACACGTGATAACTGACAAAACAGAGTGAAAGTAAATATTTATGCCTCCCAAAGAATTATAAGTTATTAGTTACCCCTCCTCTCTCCTCTCCACCCCCACTCTTTTTTGTGTGTGTGCTCGGGACTTGTGGCCTCGATTTCTAGAGATAGTCGCGATGAATCCAAAAGGGACTCAAGGTATCTCTCTCTTGTCTCACATAGAGCCATAAATTTCTCTCTTTCTCTCCGTCAGTTTATTTCGCATAAAGGCAAACGCTCTCTCACTGTGTTTACAAACGGGACATGGCTTCGGTAGTCGGTATTAGACTCCACCTCTGAACTTACTTCGACGAAGAAATACCGTTCGGCTAGTAGGTAGTATGGGGAATTTGAAACCCTTTTTGGCGTACTAATGATTCAGAAACTAGGAACAAGATGCATTCAATGCCTTTAAAAAAAAAAAAGGCTCACTGTAAAATGCAATGTAACTAAAGTGATTTATGAAAGCGGCGTGTAACATCGACGTGAGAAATTTGATTCCACACGCCCGCACCCACCCACCCCCACCCACACACACACACCCTTCAATCCGTCTCGCTTAATTCTTGATTGATTTTCATCGCTAGCTCTCCTCGCAGCTGTCGTTAAGCGGAGTAGTTCTCGTTAAGCTGGCTGGGTTCAGGTATGGACGGACCTCAGTTTTCGTTGATCCATTGTCTTGATCAGGTTGATTAAGCGGTGTTAATATAGCGTCCGCAATTTCCATCGTGCAAGTCCTTTTTATTCAGTGTTTCGGTGTAATTTATTTTTCATCGTCTGGTCCTTTGTTTTTGACTTAGCGCATCGTTAAGCTAATATAGATTAATTTCTTGCCTCATAATGAGCCGTTAACGAAGGTTTCGTTAAATTCCGGAGCTCAGTAATCTTCGTGGAGTCGAAGGCTTCAGTGATTACCTTCATACGTGTTCTAGGTGTTCTGGCAGTGGCTTTAGATTTAGCCAAAAACTAGTTTTCTAGGCAACATGGTGAAACCACTTGGGTCTCTCTCTCTCTCTCTCTCTCTCTCTCTCTTCTCTCTCTCTCTCTCTCTCTCTCTCTCTCTCTCTCTCTCTCTCTCTCTCTCTCTCTCTCTCTCTCTCTCTTCTCTCTCTGTGCACCCAGTTGAAGTCATGCGGCAGAAGCATAAATGTTTGGTAAGGGAAAGTTACGAGACAACACGAATGAGGGAGGGAAAAAAGAAGGTATTACTGACTGTTTATACGCACTCCATGTGTAGCGTTGCTTCCCACATATGTGCAACATATGTCGGGGTTATCACTCATGTGTACTGCATATGTTGGGTTGTATCACTCAGGTGTACCAATATCATGCAGGACTGTGGCGTTCATGTGTATCACAGATGTAGTTACGTGTGCCAGTGTGTGACACAGATGTAGTTACGTTGCCAATGTGTGCCACATACATATATAGGGGCTGCTGTGTCAAGATTACAATCTGCCGCAAAGGAATTTTACTCAGCTAGGGTTTCGATCCTACCACACAGGGCGGAACGCGTTCACTCAGCTCCAAGCCAATATCAGGTGGCCATGATCGGCGCCATTCACCCAGCCAGGAGAAGGAAGACCCATTCATGTTGCTGCGGAAAGAGAGTGACCTCTTCCCTCAGCCAGCGTGGGGAATGGGTAGGAAACCCTTATTAATATCCCTCTTCATGGGGAGTCAAAGCGTAGCTCCACATACTGAATGATAACGCTAATTGCACTGTACACCACAGCAGTGTCATGCACAGATGTCGGTTGCCTGAAGTGGAATAGAAAGAAGTTAAGGTCGGGGGTGGATGAAAGAAGTGAACACACGAATAAACGACAAAGAAGATCAGGAAAAACAAAGGTAAATTGAGAGAGAGAGCAGGAAGAGTTGATGACGAAACTCGACCATCCCCCAGACCTTCCATTTGTTTCTGTCATCAGTTGGATGAACGTTGGTGGCCGATCCAAGGTCTGTTGCCGAGTGTCTTGTGAGCCAGTTGATCGCGAGCCCCTTCGCCACCCGCTGATGAGTGTGTAATGACACAGGCGAATATTAAGAGCCACGTCTGCCAGACATCTAAGATTCTGTGGCGTGGAGGGACGTCTTAAAAGTCTCGTTTGTTCTGCTTTCTCCTTTCAAGGGAGTTTTTTTTTTCTTTTTTGTTTTTGTCCGTTGTTGACTTTAAGTTTCAGTCTTTTTTTGCGTCGCCGCGAAGTATCTCTGGACCGTGTGGTAAGATATGAAGGTAAATGGGAAACGTATCATTCATCATCAACACATATGAGTGCGGGTTTATTTGAATTTTGCTTAAACCGTCTCACTTATTTTCTTTAAAGAAAATGAAAATATTTCTTATGCAACATAAAGACAAAAATGAATTTAGAAAAATGCAGGACTAAAGAAAATATATACATCTTCAGAGAGATAAAAAAAAAAAATAGAGATGTATATGTTAGCGTAGATCACCGCCTCTGAACTCCTGTTCTCCGCTGGAGTCAGTCGGCCTTAGCGAGAGCGAAGGAAATGAATAGGAGCAGCGATCATGGCCGATATGCTTCCTGGAATGTCGTGCTGGGGAGTGAGTGTGGGACTGGGGTCCTCTGATGGTGGTGGCGTCGGTCCACAACACACTCACTAATAAGGCCTTACTCGGCTGTGACTAATGCCACACACTCATTCCAAGGACTTATACCCAACAAAGGAGGGACATAATATATATATATATATATATATATATATATATATATATATATATATATATATATATATATATATATATATATATATATATATTCTTTTTTTCTTTCAAACTAATCGCCATTTCCCGCGTTAGCGAGGTAGCGTTAAGAACAGAGGACTGGACCTTTGAGGGAATATCCTCACCTGGCCCCCTTCTGTGTTCCTTCTTTTGGAAAATTGAAAAAAAAAAAAATGAGAGGTGAGGATTTCCAGCCCCACGCTCCCTCCCCTTTTAGTCGCCTTCTACGACACGCGGGGAATACGTGGGAAGTATTCTTTCTCCCCTATCCCAGGGGTAATATATATATATATATATATATATATATATATATATATATATATATATATATATATATATATATATATGTGTGTGTGTGTGTGTGTGTGTGTGTTCGCTGTTCATTGTTGACATGGAATTCCTTCATCTCTCGAGCACGACGATGCAACCTTTTTAGATATACTGGCTCGACCTCTGACTTGATCCCGAAGAGTCGGGTCAGAGGTCAAGTCGTCAACCTCCCCAAATACCGTCGTTCGTGTTAGAGACTCACACCTCGCTGCTTGAGGGTCAAATCCATCCTTCGTTTCCCCTCCACCCTCTGGCAGCGCATGGGGAGGTTCTTGAAGGCTAAAAGTAGAACGAACGGAAAAACGCAGCGATCAAATCCCTGACGAGGAACGGCTGGACGAACACAAAGAGACATACGTCTTCGGGCTGTGTGCCTTTGCCTTGCGATCCAGTGACGATGAAATCATGGGGAGGTGTTGGGGGTGGTTTTACCTCGAGGACCCCACCAGCGGGTACAACCAAGCTCCTCCACAGAGCGAACCTTCGTCCAACCAACCGTGCAAGGTCCTTTTCGGAAATGAGGTTTGCCAACCAAAAAAAAAAGAATGACTGGAGAATGACGAATGCAATGAGTTAAAGGATATTGCTAGATTTGATATGGTCATCGACAGGGAGATAGGTTCTGGAGCCAGAATCTTTTATCTTATCTTAAAACAAAAGTACAGAACTGATTGTTGCAAGATGAATGGCACAGACATGCCTAAACCGTTGGGAATGCCTGTAAATCATGCCTTTAAGGGTGTGATAGTCGAACCACAGACTGTCAGGAGATGACGATTTATTTTCTCCGATGCAAGATTTGCACAGCAGGATAGATGGGGAATCCATTCCCGAAGGCAAGCGGCGAATAGATGTCGACCACAGGAGTAAAAGGCGATGTCTCACCGCCGTAAACAGAAGACGGGTAGGGATTGGGGGGGGAGAAGCGATGTAAGCAAATAAACATGTCAGGAGAATCTTTACCCTGTGATTTACACAGCATGTAAATGGTAAATGTTATTTAACGTACCTCTTGGTTGAGGGAAGGGGGGGTTGGCAGTGGGTCTGTTGGGAGAGGGGATGTAAATGAGGAAAAGGACATATGCTCTGTGTCTGTAAAGAGACAAGACGTTTTTGTAATATACGAATAATTTGTGATCTGTTTGTGATATCACAGCTGAGCGAGTTCGTGGATGCAAGTCGATTTTGGACACCAAGCGTCTTTGAAGTGTAAATTGCTTTGTGAGGTACGAGGTCCTTGTGAGATAGACCTTTGTGACACATACAGTCTGTGAGATACGACAATACAGTCTGTGAGATTGGCGCTTTTTTTTATTTTATTGACAGAGAACCTGTTGACATCAGATGCGAGTTGTTTGTGAGACGATCTTTGTTGGCGAGATGCGAGTTGGCTCGTGGTTTATGAGGTGTTTGTGAGACAGAGAATAATTGTGAGGTAGGATGATTCTTCTGATGCTTACGGTTTATGAGATAGGTAAATGTGGCGGGGGGAGGGGGCACATACCGTATGAGAGATTTGAATTTGTGAGACATAATATTATGTTTGTGGGTGCGAACCCTTTTGTTGAGATGAAAGGTGGTTGTGATCTACGATTTCTTCTTCTTTTTTTTTTTTTTTTTTAAGAGATGAGATGTTCATGTTAGGCAGGAACCCCGCGAGACGATTTACGAGGAAGCAGAAAGAATTTCATGTTACGAAAAGTGTTTGAGATCTTGAGAACAACATGACACAGGAAGGTCACGAGCTGTGAAGACTGTGTGTGGTTTACAGTTTGTGAGTTGTGTACATGTATGTGAACTGCGACTAAGTTTTTTTTTGCGTACGTGTGGGTGTGTGTGTGTGTGTGTGTGTGTGTGTGTGTGTGTGTGTGTGTGTGTGTGTGTGTGTGCACGAGTCCTGGCGGGCGTCAAAGTGATACATCATTCTTGAGATGAACTCAGCATCTTCGTCACGTTCCCTCGGTTCCATGATGTTTACACACACTGTACCTAAAGGCAGGCAGCCAGGCCGGGTGGGTCTCTCTCTCTCTCTCTCTCTCTCTCTCTCTCTCTCTCTCTCTCTCTCTCTCTCTCTCTCTCTCTCTCGTGAAACCTTGTTTCTAGCCCCTCGCTTGCTTTCATCCTCTCTCACTTACTCACTTTTACCCATTCCTTTAGTATCTTATCTTTATTTTGCGTGTCTGTCTTCCGTCACTCCTTGCGTCACACGAGCCTTCTACTTTCCTTCCCTCTCACTTCCTGGGAGGGCGTATGAGTTATGGACTTAGCTCGGCCTTACGTGCGTACGTGCGTGACGCGCGAGGTTATGTATTGCGTCTCACCGCTGCTGCGTATGGCGTCCTACACTTGTCATTTCGACGCACCGAACCGTTTTTGACGTTAGCTCATCAGCAAGTGCGTAGTGTCATACTGCTACTGGTTGCGTAATCTATTTTGATATCTGTCATTACCGAGTGGTGTAGATCATTATGCGAATGGCTTCCTAAATTATTTTTGCGTCATGACTGCAGTGCAATGCGTAAGAACATGGGGGCGGGAAAGAAAGTAAATGGGACACATTAAGCTAATATGTCTTTCCTCACCGGAAAGGCATCTTGCAAAATAACTAGTCATGTTGCAGTAAACGGTGATTAAGATACAAGTTTAAGTGTCCCGTTGCATATCTTGTGTCGTGAGAGATTAATCGTCCGTTTAACCCTCGGAGTGGCAGATGTTAATCGTCTTTGATAATCACGACTGATCATCTTGGTATCATTTTTCCCTCTTGCTTTGTCACCGTTGTAATGGGACCAATCACGTGTAACCCCTTTTAGAAATCCTGTTCATCAGTCACTGAAGACGAGGGATATCCTTGAGTGACATCATATACCTGTTGGTGTGAGAGAAGAAATGTGTTATGTTACACACTCAGGGAAGCAGAGGTGTCTAGTCTCGAGCACCTGTAAGATTTCCCATGTTATGAAGACGGTGTATAGAGCTTCTGTTTTCCAAGATCTTGTCGATGAATGGAGACAGTTCTCATACCCTCAAAGGTTTGCCCAAATTTCCCGTAAAGGCCGAAACTGTCTCTTCCATGGAGACATCTATAACCTTGGAGACGAACACTTGTCTGTATACCTTTTGATTGGAGACGAGTCATCTATTCTTGAGGGCCGAAACGAGTCCCCCGCTCCGTACTAAACTGAAGGTCAGATGTCTACGATCTTCCTCCTAACGAGGCGAGACGAGACCGTGATTTAAAGGAGACCGCCAGAGACTTTCCCAGCAGTGACTGGAAGACTAGCTCCACCCCTCTCCCTTCTCTCTCTCTCTCTCTCTCTCTCTCTCTCTCTCTCTCTCTCTCTCTCTCTCTCTCTCTCTCTCTCTCTCTCTCTCTCTCCCCAAGTCTTTGGAGGACGCCACCATCTCTCCGTCGTGACTGGAGACGAGGCAGTCATCCTTGGAGGCCACTAGACGGCCGTCACATAATAATACGACTCCTGTCCATCGCGTCACTGCCGCTTGCTTTGCAATTATTGCACGATCCACACCCGATGATTACAGTGCTCCCTCGGGCCTGACTGGGTGTAAGTCAGTACAGAACAACACCAGCCAAAACATTGCATTTATACGACCTCCTTGTACAACGAGTGCACCCACCCGTTGCGCCACGTCTATGGAGCCACAAGGAAGATAATCGTGTGTACTAGTTGTGGTCGTGAGGTATTGATGATGCTAGTGTTTATACGGGATAAAGGATGTGAATCTGTGTGAGGAAAGGAGGGAAGGATTTGATATTGCAGTAAATGCTCAGAAACAGGATACCTAGGGATGAATGTACGGGAATGTGAGAGAAGGATGGGTATGTGGGGGATCGTATGTGTTTTAAAGAGTGTATAGGGCCAGAGATGGACATGTAATGGTGGCTGTGAAGAGAGGGTAGGTATATATATGTGTTTGGGTGAAGCTTATGTATAGATGTGAATAGATAAAGGGCATGTATGTATGTGTATGTGTGTAGGGTATGTATGTATGTGCATATGTGTGTTGTAGTGGTGGGGTGTGTTTGTGTATGTATGTGAAGTAGAATGGATGTTGGTGTAAAGTATGTGTCTATGTGTGTGTGTGTGTGTGTGTGTGTGTGTAATCTCCAACTTATATTCACGAATCTTTATAGTACGCGGGTGAAGTTTTCCACTCCTAGGGGCCTCATGTATAGGAATGTGTGAGGGTGTTGATGTGTCTGTATTTGTTATTACTGTTTATGTGTTGCGTGCAGAGTTTTACACTCGTGTTGTCCCGTCTCTTAACCTTGTTAATGATAGATATATGTTTGGGGTTTATGACTGTAGTGAGAGATGGTGAAAAGTCTAAATACTTGAGGAACTTGAATAGATAAAGCAGAACAAGTATGTATGTTCGTTACTGCAGGTCATTGATATATATAAGTGAGGAAAAATTGCTTGTGCAGATTCCAGGCTTTTTCGAATACGATTGAGTTAATGATAGAAATTCCAGTGGATGAAGTAAAAGAAAAAACCGTGTAGTTATAAGTGAAAGAAGTGGAATTTACAAGTCTTTCTGGAATGCGCGGGAATTTCTCTGACACAAAATTGCCCCTTGGAGTGTCGGGTCTGAAAACGCTTGAAGACCTCAAATTAATCCTTTTCTTATATATTTTTTTCTCTTTTTTTTTTCCCACGACCTACGTTATTTTTGACCCTTGTCGACCAGGTCTGATAGGGGGAGGAGGAGGTGTTGTAGTATGCATTCGGCCCAGCCATATCAACTACAGTAAAGTAAACCGAAACGAAGTGTTGGGGGGAAAAAAGAACCCACAAGCGTTCTTGTGTTTCTGAGTTGAGGAAAGACGTAAGCCAACGTCTTTCAGAAACGCACGACGCGACAAGAAATTCAGGAGACGTATCCAAGTCTCGGTTTGATTCCCGCACTAATGCGTTATACTGACAGTCCTCCCGTGTGTACAGTGCTTTAGAGGAAGGAAAAGAAAATAAAAACGAGCGGAAACTGTTCACCGCTTAATTGCTACACTGCTGCTGCTGCTGGGCGCCAAGGAAAAACACGGTAGTACACAATGGAGGATGATTCCCACAAGATTGCAAAACCAGTTTGACGTAATCGCAACGTATTTGTTATCTTAAGTGCTTGCATTTAAGGTTCTCATGATATTATATATATATATATATATATATATATATATATATATATATATATATATATATATATATATTATTGTACGTATATTACTATAGCTAACGCTCAGAAAATGCATCATTATGTACAGGATTTGTCAGAACCTCAAAGATACTTTTGAACTCATATATATATATTTTTTTTTTATTCAGCGGCGAACAATAGCAAATAGGATTGTTGTATTTTGAAAGGAAAAAAACAACGAGGAAATGATAGGTATTTCAGGCTCTCAGAGGCCATAACTCTGAGTTATGTGAACCGTGGGAGGTTATGGTGTCTGTTAGATTTCCGTGGGAGGTTATGGTGTCTGTTAGGTTTCCGTGGGAGGTTATGGTGTCTGTTAGGTTTCCGTGGGGGGTTCCTCAGTTTAATCACCATCTTCTCCCTCTAAATAGGGAAGGCAACCTGTTCACTCTGGTTTAATCATCTGCCTCGCCCGTTGTCCCTGGGGAAACAGGGAAAGCCACCTGTACATATATTAACTTGCCTCTCTCACCCTCTCCATGGAAAGAAGGAAATCTACCTATTTCACGTAAGACAATCACCTACCCCTTCCATTTTCTCTCGGTATAATAGGGAAAAAGACACCTATTCATCTTGATACATTAGTCGATCTCTCCCAATTTCAACTGATTATCCCAGTTGATTGTTGGCTTCAGTCAGTGACATTCATCGGTATTCATGATTCGTATAATCATTCTCTATATCCTCTCTCTCCGCTCTTTCATCCGATATTAATCCTTACCTCCTCCCTTTTCGCATTAACCCATCAGACTTCCTCACTCCTCCACCTTCCCTCACTCCCCTCACTCGCTCCTGCTTCACGTGAGGACCTTACCTAAAGCGTGGGCCTCACTCGGTGGTGGGTGCTCTGGTTCAGCAACTTACCTGTAGAAGGAGAGAGAAAGAAAATGAATGTTAGAGGCATGAATAAGACATCATGGATGGTAGTAGATTTAAAAGTAGATATAATGCATCTAATACGAGTAGTATCTAAACACCTCAAAGTTAATGATGTGTAGTTTATATTAACGTTGCCGTTATCAGTAAATAACGCCGCGGTTCTAGATAAATAACAAATACAGTTTCATTCTTCAGTAGTCGAGTGATAAGGATAAGTTTTACATTTCATTTCTGAAGAAACCAACTCCTCCATACATTCGTATTCTTGATGTAGAAGATCAAATCTGATGATTCCCGAAGGTGGTCGAGAGCATTTAAAGAGAGCTATAGCTTCTGTGGTGGTAGTTTCTGCCACGCAGAGTGCCACTTATTTCGGGAAATTCACCACACCTCCGACACAATACCGATTCTTCGTTTCAATTGATGTGGTGTGTGGGTTACGACGGACAGGTTCATAGGGTGATGTGTGGTTTGTGTGGTAGGTGGTAGGTGGTAGACTGTATGTGTGTGTGGGGGAGGGGGTGTGAGTAATTTAAGCTGGTGATTTGTGCCGGGGGGTGAAAGGGCCAGGCTAGCGAGGTGTGTGGAAGAGCACGAACTGTGTTGGATTAAATACCAGTTTGTGGAAAATGGTGTTGGTGCAAGTTAGTGGTGATGGCAGATGAAGAAGAGGAACGGTGTGTCGGGGGGGGGGGGGGGAGAGAGAGAGAGAGAGAGAGAGAGAGAGAGAGAGAGAGAGAGAGAGAGAGAGAGAGAGAGAGAGAGACAGTGTCAATGGCACCGCCCCAGCCCTCTACAAAACAGGGAATTGAGAGTCCAGGAGGCAAGATGCGCACACACGAGTGACTCTGCAGTCGAGTTGGCAGCTCACAAGAGATCCCCGTAACTCACTCAGAGGCTCTCATGCACTTCAGTATGTAACACCTTGAATGGGGGACGTCAGTGAAGATTCTAAAAGGCAATGATCAATCCGTTATCATCTCAAGAGGCTCAAAGAACCAGGTGAAAGCCGCAAATGATACCTGTAGCTTCTAGGCAACAAACTTTTTGAGTAATGTGTATTATACTAAAGATTCTAACATTATGATCCTCTTTGTCATTTTTTTTTTTTATCCTCTTTGTCATTTCTTTTTTTTTTTTACACTGGAAGGCGTCACAAGGCCTTCATGATCAAATTTTCATATTTTTCTTAACCTGTTGCGGAGTAATCTGGTTCTATTTTAGTGCTGCCAACACGCCTGTTTATCCAATCTGGAAGTATTTCCAGATATCTTTTAGAGTACGTAAAGTCGGGAATTTCAACAGCCTAGTCACTCCACTTTAGATATAAAAGCACCGGGAATTCAGGCTGTTAGTTTGCATTCTGTGGCAGTCCGTATTTTGGAGGTGCATTTTTAAAGCCCTCTGGATTGTTGGCTTCCCACTACGCGGAGGAGAAGCCAACTGTTACACCCGAGTCCGTATAACTGTACAGGGACATCAGGAGTCATATATAGGACCTTTTCAAAGGTCTTCAGGTGATGCGTATGTCGCAACCATGCGAACACACATGCAGAACCATCCACACTCGCGTTGAATTCCTTTTCAAGAATGAAATCGAATGCTTCCTGGCAGATGCAGCCAGCCTCCCCCGCCTGGTAGAGTCACTGCCAGTGAGCATCGTTCGATCCCTGGTAAAGAGTCTTGATTCCTTTTTGTGAATGAGAGTGAGCAGCATTAGAACACGTATTTAATGAGTCTTCTTCTCTCTCTCTCTAATCAAGAAGAGTGAGCGGCTTTAGAACACCTGTTGATGGGTCTTGTTCTCTCTCTCTATTGAAGACGGGTCAGTGCCGCAAAAGCACCTGCTTAATGGGCCTTGGTCTTTGCTACTGTGCAGAGTGAGGGGCCGCCAAAGCCAGCCTTGGTGAGTGTGCCTTAATCTCTCCTATCAAAGTGGAATCATCGCCGCGAGAGACCTGATAATGGAACCCTTTGGTCTCTCCAGGTCGCAAAGACCTGTTGCTCTTCATCAAGCTGAGCGCCACACACACACACAGTAGTGGGGACGCTTGTCATTTCCACCATAATTGTTGTCAAGTCAGGTATTACCTCTTAATCACCAGTCATTTATCGCAGCCTCCAGAAGCCCTTGTCCGGCGTGTATCCCCGAGGGCGTCCGTCGCACATATTAGCGTCTACACGGTAGTTGAGGAGTTCCCGCTGGAGTCTCTTTCAAGCCGACGGAGTTCGGAGAACTGTGGGGGTTTATAGTCTCATAATTCAAAAGAGTCCGTCGTGGTTTTCGTAAACTAGTTTAATTTCGTCGATTTATTTGATACGTCCAGACAAAGTAGAAGAACTTTTGACTTTAAAAGTGGTAAATATATTCATTTCTATATTGCCTGGTTCAGCTTAATGTTTTAGAAACATTTTTTTAATTCTTTGATATATATATATATATATATATATATATATATATATATATATATATATATATATATATATATATATATATATATATAAAGCCTGTATTACATCCATTGTGCTTCCACACACACACACACACACACACACACACACACAAGCTATAAGTGTAAAAGAAATATCTAATAGAAGAATAATTTGAGGACTAAGAGAATCATGTCATGTTTGAAATTCCTACCATCAGCAACCCCACAACGTAATGGCTCGCCCACTCCATCATCATTTGGAGGAAATGTAACATGAACAATTACAGCAAGCACGTCTGGCTCCCGCTTCAGCAGCTCTTACATGAGGAACATGGATGCCACTCGGATTAGATTCATGGGCCTAATGACACGTAAATTAATCTGTTTGGGACCAGGTCAAAATGTTGTGCGGCAGATGCTTGTTATCATTAGTTTTTTCGACATTTTTTTAGTAAGGCATTTTTTTACTTTTTATTAAGGCATTATTTTTTGACATTTTTTTTTATTAAGGCATTATTTTTTGACATTTTTTTTATTAAGGCATTATTTATTTACATTTTTTATTAAGGTTTTATTTATTGAGTTTTTTATTGACATAATTTTTTCTTTGTTTTTCTCAATGCTATGACTTTCTCAGTAAGCAGAATATAGTTGACTATATGTATATATATATATATATATATATATATATATATATATATATATATATATATATATATCTTCTAAGTTATTGATTGTTCTTTTTTTCTCTTGATATAGAATACCAGCGAAGAAAATGAAGAACCCTTTTCTGTTTATTTCTGACGTGTTATTCGATCGTTTTTTTTCTGACCGTATCAGAAAATTTCACAAGAAAATGAGACTTGTTCTTCTTACGAATAAGCTACGAACTCTGGCCTATGTACGTCTATCAGAAACAAAGCATAGAGCAACTCGTATAACCTGACACACAGAACGAGTCGTGCCCCAGGGGTCAGAAAGGGCTCCAATCTCTCTTCGTAAGAAGACTTGGATTTGGAATACATATAAAGAAAATGTAACGAGGTTGAGTAATGGCTGGCTGTAACGACCAGACGGAGGTGAGGGCAGGATCTGTCGCCACCACAACGCGGGTGTGATCTGAGAGGGTTGTTTACTGAGGCGGTAGTTGGGTCGTTAGCTACTTAGTGGACTGGGGAGGTGGGGATTGTAAGTGGTGGACGCTCCTTCTGCCGCAAGTGAACTGACTCGTCACACCCACGCGCCGCCTTCCTCTCTCTCTCTCTCTCTCTCTCTCTCTCTCTCTCTCTCTCTCTCTCTCTCTCTCTCTCTCTCCGAAGCGTTGGTATAAGATAGCGTCGTGTGGCGTGGAAGGTGAGAGTTGATATCTTTTCCTTGGAGGTATGATGATTTGGTCGTAACAGGAGCCAAACTTTCTGCCGACGAGATATTGACACACACACACACACACACACACACACACACACACACACACACACACACCGTGAAGAGATGGACCTCGACAGAGACCGACGTAACAGCTTACTGGTCCAGAGGACGCAGATGGTCCAGGTGCGATGGTGCAGGAGGTGGAGAAAGTCTTGCTTCTCCTCTGATATAACAAGTGCTAGTCGAGGCGGTGCGCGCGCGTGATCACACCCACAGAGAGTGTGAGTACTTCAGCCGCGCATCTTGACCGAGCCTTGTCACGTCGTGTTCAGGGGGGCGTGGACTCAACTTTCACTCGTCTGTGGCTCCGGAACAACAACAATAACATGAGCGCCTCAGCAGGAGCAGCGCCCGTGTTCGCCTAAGCATGGTCGACGATTGGATTCGCTGAGAACATCGATGGCTGGCGCTGTGTGACTCGGTGAAGGCGACGCTCGCTGAGAAGACACCGACCGACGATCTTGGTCGCTTATTAAGGTCGAGCGATGGTGATCACTCGCTAAGGCAGAGCTCACTTGAAAACCTCGCTTCGTCGCCGTTAACCCCACTCGCTAATTAACATCCGTCAATGGCTTGAAAAGTGTCTATATATATGTGCAGATCTTGTATCTTCCCCGTAAGTCCACGTAATTCGCAGTTTTGTAGACTCTTAACACTTGAGACTCCTGTGATCAAGACTGGAGCAGGTGATCCACAGAGGAATAGATTGTGGGGTTCTTAGATGCGTGAGTCAAGTAGCCATTCACTATGTCTTTCTTGTCCGCCCGGGTCTGTCTTCCTAAATGAGTAAGCCTGTTTTAGCGTGTGTGTGTGTGTGTGTGTGTGTGTGTGTGTGTGTGTGTGTGTGTGTATGTGATGACGTATTTGTGTAGTTAGGGGAAGATGGGGGCTAGTTCGACAGTCTTTAGACCTCATGTCTTGTTTGTTTCTTTAGGTATTTGTGCTTCCTTGTCTTACCATCCGCGTGTGCTCGCATGCATTCCTCTATGTCTTGTGTGTTTGTCTGCGTTTGTTCGTTTGTGTACCTTGTTTTTTATGTATGAGTAAGTGTACACCTTTATGTCTACACCTCCTTTCCAACGATCGTATCAGCGTAATCAGCTAAATGATCACACACACACAAAAAAGAAAATAGACTTTCGATACATCTGATTGGATCTCTCAGAAACGCTTGTTAGCCTTTCTACCATTACTCACAAACTGATGATTCTTCTTTTTTTTTTTTTCGTCCGTACTAACTATACACACCTCGGAGACCGGTTTTGTCATTATAGCTGTTGATAGCGATGATTATGAGCCTTCAGGAGATGATTCGCGCTTCCTTGTATAAATGGCACGCAGGAGACGGAGAGAGAGAGAGAGAGAGAGAGAGAGAGAGAGAGAGAGAGAGAGAGAGAGAGAGAGAGAGAGAGAGAGAGAAGAGAGAGAGAGAGAGAGAGAGAGAGAGAGAGAGAGAGAGAGAGAGAGAGAGAGAGAGAGAGAGAGAGGTGGCCGGATCAAGATTGGGGGTCCATGCACGATCGTGTTGTTGGCCCCAGAGTGTTGCATAAAATAAAAGACCACGTTAATGTTGGGGGTTGTGCAACAGTCGACATGTTCATCTCGAGGCGGTCTTGAACCACCAGATGGAGACTGCCGACCGTGGGCGACAGATTAAAGAGGGGGGGAACTAGGGTAATAGACTAGTGTAAACCTGCGGGAGACGCTCTCAGACCCAAGATCCGCTTGTTCATCAGTACTTTTGACGTGAGCTACGGTCGGAAGCAAGACCAGGAGTGTTGACGAACTGACGTATGTATAAATGCACAGACTTCTTAAAGCATGGTAGAGACGAAGTGCATGGTCACCGACAGACAAATCAGACATAGAAGAAGATAAATAAACGCTCTACATGAAGGTCTCGCGTTCGTGGTATGGCGTGGGTATACACACAGCAGTTCTTGGTAAAAGCCGACTGCCCACGGAGAACGACTGGGTCCTCTCGCGGGCATATGAATGAGCGACGAGGTGAATGAGGTGTTGCAGGAAGCGTTATTGAGGATGACCAGGTCCAAAGCCAAGCCTGGCCCGGCACTCCTGCATCCCATAATAGCTCGTTCTTTCGATGACTATCTTGGGGAAATGGATTCGTAACGGTGGGAGAGACACGCAACCACAGATAACCACGTCTTCTCATTTTCTCTCAAACTATTATACACACACACACACACACACACACACACACACACACACACACACACCTCAACCCAACTCCGCCACATGCGACGAACATTAGCCAGTCTGGGTACTCTGTGGCCTCACTCATCTCAAACGACCTCTAGAAAACTCCCGCAGGTACACCTGCAGAAGACATGGTCATGATACAGAAGTATTCCATTTGGCCAACTTGAAGCGGGGTGAACCATTACAATGTTTCTTTTTTTAAAAGTGGTGCTTCCAGTTTTTACTGTCGGGTTTTGTCTGGAATCCATTGCCTGCTGTTTTATTTTTTTTTCTTTTCTTTTTTTCATGTGGATGGTTGCTTGTTTTCCTGTTGGTGTCCTGAGCTTTGTGGAGTAGCTTTTGGCTGTCCTTCATGAACATAGACAGCATGTTCCCGTTCGTATAGCCTCATTGAATAGCACTTTATTAATCTATGATTTCACGTTCTAATCCTCCTTCCATTTATTTGTTGTATCAAATGCGACACCTTAAGGATGTTGTGTTATAAACACATTCATATCACAACTGCGTATATAGAGATCAAAAGATATTTAACATATTAAAAACATTCTCAGTGGGAAGAGAAACTCGTCATTTTTAGTATATATAGAGATCAAAAGGTATTGATATATTAAAAGCATTTGCAGTGGGAAAGAAATTCGTCATTCTTAGCAGCCCGAAGCGACGGCTGGAAATGGGGACTATTCTAAGCTGTGAATAAACACCATAAATCAGCTTCACACTTGAGCGGTCTACCGCCTTCATCCGAGGTAAAGTGTGTCATGTTTAGCATGCAAAGTGCCATTACCGTTCGTCACACCTGGCTACCCTACATACTAACCCGACACACGTCCACACTGTCAACTCTCTTGCGGTTCCTGTGTTTGCTTGTCTTGACTGGCATCTCACCATGACTTCATGCACCTCAGAAGGCCAAACCTATTCATATTACCATTGTGTCCAGTGTGGCTATAACCTTAGATGGATAGGAGACGTAACAAGCTTCGAAACTATCGTCCGTCTAAGATGTGCAGACCATTTTTACGACGTTCGCTTGGGTCTACAGTGAAGGCACACTGGGTATTCTGCCCGAGACAACAGCATCCTTGGCACGTCTCTCACAATACGATCGCCTCCTCAGCTGCATCATTAGGAAGTACACGCTCTAGTATCGACAGGGACAATGGTAGTGATGATTGTCGTAATAGTAAGCAGTACAGGATGGTTGATGGAGACGTTCTGCTACCGATGTGTGGTTGCGCCACCCTGTATATACACAGGGTGACGTCAACTGTGGCAAACTGACAATTACAACAGGTGCCTTTATAATCTGTCGACCTCGGGGAAGCCCTTGAGGAAAGAGGAACTCGCCTGACAGGGATGTAGTAATAGGATCTTGTCAGCAAGGTAGGAAGATGCGTCCTGAATTATTGGCTCCCAGTAGGACTGTTTGTGCTTCCGGTGTTACCTGAGCAGCGCCCGAGTAGGTGGAATAAAGGCGTTGAAAAGAAATCCACAGCTGAAAAACTCGTCCAGCAGGTGTAATCCTGCGATGGAAAATGACCTCTTGTGTTGCGCACAGAAAGGGGTACTTGAAAAGGGGGCCATGGGAACTGATGGGAGAGTTTGCGCGACCTTGGCTCACCTGTTGACATCGTAGGACACCAGAGGTTACTGAAGATGACACTGTCGAACCTGTTCTTCCACAGGTATTGTCTCCTACAGTTACTGTTTCCTGAAGGTGATGCCTCGACCCCCTAAGTCTTAGCTTTGCAACGTTGCAGCATCGTAAATGCGCTGCCATATTGAGTCGAAATCCCGTAAATATGTCACCAAGTATGGTAGCTGTCCCATCGATTCCTCCACACCACCACGTGAAGCCCAATGCCCTCAAGTGCGCCACAACGCTAAAGCATAGATAGCCCCCACGAGGACGCCGCCATGGAAAGTCGCAGCGCCTTCAACCCATCGCTACACCGAAGTCACCTTCGTCTAAAGTAGCAGCTGTCTGAAGTCTCTTTAATCACTGTCACCTGATAAATGTCACTGCCATCTGTCACCGGTCACCATTTCCCACACCACCTGCCTCCTGGTGTTGCCGAGTTCGCAAGACTGATCGTCTTCGCCTTTCCCTTCCTTTCTCCAGATCCTCCAGGTCTACGATCACAGAAATGGCATAGGTATCGTCAAACCACAAAGCCCAGTTGGCAGCCCAGCCCTTCGTCATTTCTTTTGACGATGACGAACGAGTTACGTTGTAATGTTTCGCGATAGTGATCATCAAAGTGTGACAAGATGGATAAGACAAGGGAGAGTATAGTAATGTCTCCTTTAGAAGCGGGAAACACCTGGCGTGATACATGAGTTTTCCCTGTCATCACCTGTGTTTCTAGCAGGGATCAGTGAGAGCGACAAAATGATTATCATCACGTGACAGTATCACCGTCAAGACTTTAAACCACTCGGCACGAATGTCTCCTCCAGTGGCAGCTTAGCGTTATGAAACACGGGCAGGGAGCAGCAATCACAGCTTCGGATCCCCGCCCCACACCCCCTTTCCTCCCCCCGGCCCGCGCCAGCTTTAGCTCGGCAAGGTGATGCTTTTGCGTTTCCGGCTCCCGCGAACTCCTGGCCCAGAGTACGTGTCTGAAAGTCCCCGCCAAGAGCGTGTTTAGGCTAGCAGCGCGATGCCTCGCTGGTCTTTGTTCGTTCTTTAAGATGCTGCGGTGGAGCTGAGGCACAGATGTGACGGTGGTGGTGGCAACGGGTGGTCATATGGTTGGTGGGACATCTTCACTGTCTCAGGAATACCTCTCTTGCTCCGCCAGGTTTGGTCTCCTGAAGGAAATGAAGACTCGGAAAATCTCCTGTCGGAGGTGCGCCTCTGTGATATTCTTTTATGTTATTTCTTTGTAAAATACAATATTCAAGAAGTCTTTAATTCTAGAAGGTTGATATCAAAGGCGTGTAAAGACGTATATGATTGATGTGCCGCTTTAAAAAAATGTGGAGGATCACCGTATTTACTCCAGCATGAGAGGGTTCAGCTCAACACATTTTTCTCCTCGCCCTCTGACGGATTCCCTTGCTTGCTTATTGACACAAGACTTCTCCCTCCTCAGCCACTCACGATAGTAGGGTCTTACACCATCCCTTCCTCAGCCGTGGAGAACCTCCGCCATGGAAGACCCATACATCACGAAAGACTTGGTTTCCACTTCGATAAAACTCGTCCCAGTAAAAGACCCTCATTAATGTACGCAAGATTCAACCAGCCGCCGAAGACCCTCTTCCACCGCTGAGGACCATGAAAGACCTTCTTCCACTGTAAAAGAAACTCACCATTTTAGAAGATATCCTCCGACTGTGAAAGGACTCCTTCCACTGTAAAAGACTCCCTTCCACTGTAACAGCCTCAATTCTGGTCGTACCATCGAAAGAAAAAAAAAAAAAAGGAAAAAGTAACGCCCCTTCCCCGCCCAGAATGAAAGAAACACCTCGACACAACATGTAGAAAAAAAGAAGGAGGAGTTTCCTCCAGCAGAGGAGACCTTCAGGTTGAGGAACACCTCCGTCATCATGAGGACTCTCCACTCCTCCACTGAATTCCCTCCACAACCATCAGAATGTTTCATCTGCCTCAGTGAACTAAATTGTTAACATCATTCCATCACGAGTTACGTCCCATGCGTGTACAAGTCTGCAGACAGACGCCAGGCTGACACACAAACACAGGGAAACAAAGACAGAGAGAAAGGAAATCGTTAAACTATAAGAAGCGTGAGTAGAGATAGAGAAAAAAGATAAATAAAGCTTATGCACCGAGCGACCGAGGCAAACAAGACGAACGGGAAATACGAGACACATTACCTGCCATCCGACCACCGTTATCCAGCGGGAAACTTTGTTACAATGGCGGGCATAAGACCCTGGCCACAGAGCAGTGTAAACACCATTAACTTTCCTCCGCCACCCTAGCAGGTCCTCCCGGCGCCATTAAACCAATAAGCGTCTCATCATCTCACTCAAGTACCTCCCGTAAATCATGCTGGGCCGTTTATTTCGTTGCTGTACATGTATTTTGGGGCTGCCATACATCATCTTCCAGATTCAATCTGCCAAGTTCGTTTGTGGCATAGGTCTTTCTTCTTCCCTTTATTGGCTGCGATGTAGGTCCAGTCCTAAAATTACCTTTAGCAAAATGATTATATATATATATATATATATATATATATATATATATATATATATATATATATATATATATATATATATATATATATATATATATAATACAAAACTGACACTTGGTAGGGACTTCATATAGGAATACTGACAACATTTGAATGAGATGGGCAAATATTCACTCACGATTTTGCATACCACCTAGAAAATTGTTCCTGGGTCGCTAGGGAAGAACACAACAGTTTACCGAGTGGGTCACAAACTATGAAAGATATTTCCGAAACCTGGCCAGCCTACGACACGAAGAGTTCTATATGGCGGTTGTCAATTCGTCCACCCCGAAGAGACCAAGTGGCTGGCCTCTTATCAACAGAAGTGTATGGACCCTGGAAATAACAGGCTGTTAGAGTGTCTGGAGTTGCGACGGTGGTTGTCGAAGTCATCTTCTCTCATGTTAGAGGAACGAGATCCCATGTTGGCGTTATGACAACCCAAGTTATTGCTAGTAGACCGCCTCGCGTCTACTGTATTATCATTTAATGTTGTAGAATCTCGAGGGTCGTCGTTACCTGTTGGGTCACAAGGAAATATTCTCCTGTCTCCTTCCCATTTGGTATCCTGTCCACCTCATCGCCCGAAGCGAGGTCGTGTGTGTGTGTGTGTGTGTGTGTGTGTGTGTGTGTGTGTGTGTGTGTGTGTGTGTGGTTGCCCATGTGTGTCGTGCGTATGTGCGTGTTATGTGTGCGTGAGTTCAGCTTGTCTCTGTGTGTTTAGGAACAAATGGTTCTGCCTTTTTTTTCCAATATTTTTTTCTTTCGCTTGTGTGTCTTATGATTGGGACTTCCTGTTGAGACTCGCATGTGAATTAAGTACACACACACACACACACACACACACACACACACACACACACACACAGACTCACATGTGTATGCATATATACACTTGTGAGATGTACTATGTGTGAGGGGTGGTGGGTGAGCACGATGACGTGTTGGTTGGGTGCCCGTGTGGTGCTGTGACTCGGTAAGTCAGTGGTCGACCCGCCCAGACACCCTTTAAAACGGTACTCAGGCATCATCTGCACCGGGGGAAGGTTCCTGTGGGGCCATTCTCGACCACCCTCACGTAACACCTAACCTGGCGGGCGAGACCTCTCGATCCCCAAACCCCGACTCTTATGACCCCAGGACTTCCTTCCCCCCCTTCTCTCTCTCTCTCTCTCTCTCTCTCTCTCTCTCTCTCTCTCTCTCTCTCTCTCTCTCTCTCTCATTGGGGGAAGCAGGTGTGAGCCGGGCTACGCCTGCTCCAGCATGACAAGGGCCGGTGGGGTCCTAAGGCAACGAGCCAATTATACGATTTTCACTCCTAGCTGACCTCAACCTCCGACCTTGCACGTGCGTGCGGGAAGTTGGCGGTGGGGGAGAGGGGAAAAGAGGGGGTGAGAGGGGGAGAGAATGATAGGAGGGAGATCACCACGACTCCAGTGTGTGTGTGTGTGTGTGTGTGTGTGTGTGTGTGTGTGTGTGTGTGTGTGTGTAGAGAACGGACGAGAAGGGAGCCACGACTACAGTATAAACAGAATGAAAGAGGAAGAGTAATGCAATTTTGATCACGGGTTTAGGATGGCTGTTTAAGCACTGAGGAGAATACTAACGAGACGTCGAGGTGGGGAAACACACGTAGAAATTTGAAAGCTATGCGAAGATTTCAGAATACATGGAAGCATTGTGCCTAGCGGACCTCTTGATTGACAGGAAACGTATCCTAATGTGCTGGTCAGGGGCTCAGGCATCTTTAGTGTGGACTTCAGCGCAGCGAACTGTTGCGTATGAAGAGCCCCGAGAGTCCTCCCTCATCCACTCAGGAACAAAAGCTGCGTAGGTCTCCTTCAGGTGAAAGATCTTGGCCAGTCTCCATGTTATGGAGGTCTTGAGGAGGTGGCTGTGATCTCATTCTTCAAGGAACAGCAGGTCCTCTGCCAATTCCTTGTGAGGTTCAGGGAAGGTATCGACGATGTTAGTCTTTAAGTAAAAGATCCTCGTTTAGTAACTTGTAAAGTTGAGGAAAAGAAGTTGTAAAGTGAGTCCTCGGGGGACGGACGCCCTTCGCTGTGAGAGAGGCTCAGAGAAATTATCGAACTGCGCAGTGATCAGCGGCCATTTCCCGTCGATATTTCCTTCCGTCAGAGCAAAGGTTATGTTATCTGTGATGACATTCGATGGAAATTATGGTTGAGAGCAAAGAATAAGAGAAAAAGAAATATTTTGGTTATCACTCGTTGCAGCTTTCGCCTCCAAAATCCTCAAGATCTACAAGGGAGTGCCCCGAGGAACAGTTCTTTCTTCACCTTCCTTCAGTTTCTTTCCGAAAACACAAATAACTGGAGCCATGTAGCATTTTGTGTGGGTTAGCCAGACTACAGTTGAGGAAAGTGACGAATGTGACAAGAGGTTTCCTCCAAAACGAGGCTAAGAATGGATTGAACCGGAAGAAGTGTCACCACAAAACCTTGAAAGAACTCCGGCAGCCGAGTTATTTTCCCCGTCCGACGTTTAGCTTCGATACACACATCAAAGACTTCTCATTTCGAAACTATTGAACAGACACACACAAAAAAATTAAAGATTATTGCTCACATACCTTCGACAATTGCCTCTTTGACAGTGGTGTCTCGAAAATGAGAAACGAGGAACTGTTAATTTGGGACACTTATGATTTTCGTGACGTTGGTTGTGTCATGTACGAGTGGCCTTGAAGTTGTCACCGACACCTCAGATAATTCATGTTCCTACTGGAAAACAAAATCGAACCTCGTGAGCGCAACGGCGGCGTGACCTCCCAGACCATCCGATGGTACGACTTTTAAGCACGAAGGCAGAGGGAGGGCCCTTGGACATGATGGCGTGACTTTTGATTTGACCATTGAGGGTCAAGTTAAAGGCCAGGCTGTCATACGCAAGGGACATAACTATGCTCACAAGGGCCTAAGTATTTTATATTACAGGAAGTGCTGAGCCGTTTTTGATAAATAAATTTATCATTGTTTTCCATTCAAAGAAAATGGATTATCTTTTCCGCATATGTAATGACACAAATAAAATCTATGGCATATCCATGTTGTCATAGAGTGAGAGTGCATGGTAAGTGCGTTGAGATTTGAAGAAAGAAAATTTATCTTCATGAAGACTTCAAAATGTGAGAGAAACTTTATTTTTGTTGAAGTCACAAGGAAATTCTCCATAAAACCTGCTCAGAATCTCGTCATTTTTTCTCATATTAGTTTAGAATTAGAATTAAAGCTGAGTTCCGAATTTTCGAAGCGGCCACACACTAATCATGTAACGCAACAGCTTGCAGAGTATTGCATGGTTTCGGGAGCAAAAGCCGAAGTAATACCTATAGAAAAGGGAAAGTGAACCAACATTGCAACGTAGGGCAAGTGGGTCAGGTTTTGAAGCTAGCCTCGGAGAGTTGATAAGTTGGACCGCTTTCGATTCGACTCCCGTCAAGTGAGGATGCAGAGCTAGAACCGCCCCACATGTGAGGGCAGTGCTCCATAAAAGGATGGATCAATCGTTGGTATAAACGGAGCAACTGTTCGGAAGAAAAATTTCGACATCTAGACGTAATATGAGGTTTCCAAGACCGTTCGGATGTTACAGTAATACCAAGTCTGTTCATTGAGTCAAGAGGTGGAATTACAGATCTGTTAAGAGAGGAAAGTTGCCAGGAAATTTTGATAGCGAGATGGGCAGAAACTGGATCTCGGAGGCATTAAACTTAACCAGGTTTCGTCTACCCCACTGAGATATTCGACCCAAGTCTGAGACGACCCAAGTCGAGACGTGATGTAGATCGAGTGAGAAGAAGGAGCAGATTTGAAGGATGTGGAGGAATACAGTGTTGAGTCGCCAGTATATGACTACATTTGGTTATTTGTAGAAGAAAGAGAAATCTTTAATGATACAGAGAGAATTGTAGGAGACAGGACACAACCTGGAGGGACACCGCTGTTGAGAGAGAAAGACAGAGAGGTTGATCCATCAGCCACCACGGAGATAAATGTAGGGGAGAAAAGTAAGGAAGGGAAGCCAAAACAGGGGAATTTAAGAGATGAGATCCCGATGTCACACCCTGTCAAAAGCTTTACATATATAAAGGGCAATTGCATAGGCTTCCCCAAAATCTTTCAGGGATAATGACAGACATTAGTACGATAGGAGAGAACATCACCAGTGCATCATGCCTTACGAAAACCAGTCTGGTGATCAGAGAGAAGACTGGGAAATTCAAGATGTCTGAGGATATAGGAATTGAGGAGGGATTCAGAGATTTTGGAAATAGCAGATGTCAGAGCAACAGGGCTACAGTTCGAGGGGTTAGAACGGTCACCCTTCTTAGGGAATAGGACCGTAAGACTCGCCTGTGTCCAGAGAGAAGAGCGCTTTCCGGACAACTCGAAAAGAGATTAACAGGGAGAGGATTAGTAAGAGGAGATCATGAGGTGAAGGAATGATAGAGTCATCCAAGGTTGAGTTAGAGGAGAAGCGAGAACCAGAAACAGTCTCTTTGTCTACGGGAGAGACCGTCTCTCTCTATCTCTCTCTCTCTCTCTCTCTCTCTCTCTCTCTCTCTCTCTCTCTCTCTCTCTCTCTCTCTCTCTCAGTATACCCATCTGTCATCCTAGCCATATATATCTATATCTTTATATCCAGACGACCCCCCTACCCCCTGCAGCCTCAGCCGCTGACCTCTTCAGACGACCCCCCATAAAGGAGAACAGAGACGCCCCACAGACCCTCCGCCAGCGTAACAACAACAGAGGCAGGTATGGGGTCCCGAGACGTGGAGACAAAGGTCGGGAAGCAGCCGAGATGAACTGACCTGGCGTGCGGGAGAGACAGGGGAATAAAACATCTCAGATCTCGCTCGTGTTCGATAATGGAGGTCTCCCTCGCTGAAGCCCCTTCTTCTGTAAGGAATGAAATGCTGACGTGAGGACATTGGACCACCTACCTCCTCTGCTGCTTCGAGCGGTGCTGGGTACATCTTGGTGTGGAGGGGAAGGTCACTGGACGTGCCTATAGGTAAGGGGGTTGGTGATGGTGGTGGCTGATTGGGAAGGTAATCGACTTTGGTATTTAAAATGGTTACTTCGGTGGTTACGTGAGGAGCATAGCTGTTGCAGACCTCCGTTGGTTGATGGTTGCTGTGGTTGTGTACGTGGTCGGCTGTTTGCGCGAGTGGCTGTGTACATAAGTGGTTATTTACGTAACTGGTTATGTACATGGGTGAAGGTGGTGAAGGTGGTTTTTTTTTTCATCATGTTAGCCCCTTTGTGTTTCTCACGTGGTAAACACGGTGAAGTAGCCCTTATGGTTGGGAGAGAGAGATGTAGGGCAGAGTGTGGAAGTCAACAGCACTCGGCTGCTCTTCCCTCTTGGATTCATCTTCCTCAAGTAGTGATTAAAAGGCCAGCCTTGCTTACTCATAACATTTCACCTCGCGGTCTGGGAACCACTGGTACCAGAGCGTCATGGAAGCACATCTTTGTTCCTGCTATTGTAATTATGCAGTTCTCGTAAACTTTATATAATTCTATATTAATATATCTTTTCTGTTCATCGTATATCTCAGATATCCTCATATATTGAGTTAGAATTCTGATTGATGATAGTATATTTAATTGGTAGATTCATCTCCAGGTTTGTTTCGGATGTGGTCACACTGACTTTTGTCACGATCGACCTTTCTTATCAACACTGCCAACGCGGAACAAGCACTCAACACCCTCTGTATAGGTCAACACTTGAGCATCATATAGGGAGACTGAGCACCTGTTCTGAACATTTGCATTGGTAATACTGATGAGCGTTATACAGTACGGCTATAAACGGGCAAGAGACTTCACGCTTAGCTGATGATAGATATTTGACCTCACAGTTCCCATAAGGTCCTGTGACACACATTAATCTTTTGCTTAACCAGTGGTTTTCCCTTCGTCCTTATCCTCGCTTAAGAACAGATGTCCTCCGGCAGCGGTACGCGAGAACTGTCTGTCCAGATGGCAGGTACGTGGTGTTAAGTGTCAAGAGATTCTAGTTATATCATAAGGGAAAAGGGAATTGGAATCCATGTCTAACTTAAAGTTGGACAATATACCCTTCAAGCATTACTCTTAGGGGATGCCATGTAATGGAAGATTTCCCCGAAGATTAGAATATCTTGCTTTGTTCAATGGAGGGCCGTAATGCTTGATGGGTACACATAGCGGGATTGGTAGGTCAGTGGTGAGCCACTAGGAGGTGGAAGCCAAGCCACTAGGCCAGTGTGTTTGTGTGGGGACAACGACATCTACGCACAGGAGATCATTAATTTTGAGGTGTGAAATACGCAATAGTTGTCGCAAAGTTGTGCGAAGTGTCAGAGCAATCCCGTCACTTGCTCACTCGTTACTCTGAGGTCTGATATCAACGGAGAGAAGTTTACTGAGAATATATATATATTCCTATGAGTCCACGGGGAAAATGAAACACGATAAGTTCCCAAGTGCACTTTCGTGTAATAATCACATCATCAGGGGAGACACAAGAGAGAAATATAAGTCAGTTGATATACATCGAAGAGACGAAGGTAGGACGCCACTTGGTAAACATGCGATTGTCCATCTATATATATATATATATATATATATATATATATATATATATATATATATATATATATATATATATATATTGCATTAAACGAAGAGGTAATGCGAGGCACTCCGTGAGAAACACCGATAATTTCAGCCGAAGTGCGAATGTCGGTTGAGGTGTGTGAAAGTTGCTGAGGTCGACCAGTGTGCGAGAGGTGGGTTGGGTGGGTGGGTTGGGGGAACTTGCGGATTATACTAATTTGCACCGGCCAGGCGGCTTCCCTGGCTACTTGTTTGCTTTATAACTGGTGACGAAACGACCCAATCAACCAATCTTTCCCGTAACTGCCGCTGATTTGGAGCGAACAAGTGCGGGCAATATATAACTGGTGATTGATTGAGAGTAATTACTTACAATTACCGACTTAGTCAGCATCATTGACGACGAGAGTTTTGGTCAAGAAGCAAGGCTAACGCGTAGTGCTCACCGCAGGAAAGTATAAGGAGTTATGAGGAACGAGTCACGAGTGAGCTATGTGTTGTCAGAGTGTTGTGTGTGTGAGATGGAGAAATTATATGTTTGTAGACTGAATGCCAAGAGCGGACGAGTGGCTGAGGCGGAGAGGAAATTACATGCTGACTTGGTTAGAGGAGTAACACTCGACAGCCACTGAAGTGCTAGCCCACCTCCGCAGACTGTCGTTGGGCCTCCCTAGTAACCAGGCGGCTGTACCTGTAACGTACCATCGTGGTTGGTGGTGGCCGGCGAGAGAGAGAGAGAGAGAGAGAGCAAGCGTTCCTCTGTGAACACACACACACTGTCGTATTGATAATGCACGTGTTATTGCATAATCATCCATGTATATAATCCATCATAATCGAGTGAGTGAAGATATGGTATTGTAGCGGTACCCAGTGTGGGTGTTATGGACCATCGCCGATAATTTGTTTAAAGTAACTGGGAACCCAGGCTGCTCGTGCCACGACTGGGTTATGACGTAAGAATTATCGTTATCATAACCAATAGAGTTTGATTGGATTTTCACAGTAATTTCATCTGCGAATACCTCTTTCATGTCTATTCGTTTCTTTCTTTCCTTTTTGATCCTCTTTTAACATGATTATCGCTAGAGCACATGAACCCTATATATATATATATATATATATATATATATATATATATATATATATATATATATATATATATATATAATGGTGAGTTTTGTTAAGTACAGACGATGGTTTCAGCGCGCGCTGTAGGTGCGAACTACATTCTGTGTACTCTTGACATGAATAGCGTGCATGACCAAGTGTACAACGTGGCCAGGATTGCACATGGTCAGCGTGGTTAGGAGTGCACGTGGTTATGAATGAACGTGGTGGGGGGGGGGCGGCAACTGCCTGTTGGGTCAGAGTGCATCAGTAGTTACGGGTGGACGTGGCTTGCCCCCAGCCGTCGCCAAAGATAATGATTGCTGGTAAGAATGAACCATGGCGGAGTTGTTGCGAGGATCAGAATTGCTATTTTTCTTTTTCAGAGACTACGTGACACACACACACACACACACACACACACACACACACACACGTGCATGGAAAACAATCTAGTATATATCCATCTTTGGACCTAGCAACCTCACTTTATATATCTGCCTGGAGCTAGGGAGTCCAAATAGATAACGAGAGAGACAACTGGGAAAGCGTGCTTTCCTAGGAACCCTTACTTAAGCAAGCGCTGGGAAATGACTGAGAAGAATCGCTCGCAAGGATTCCTTGGAGTCCTAACCTAAGCAAATATTGAGGAGTATCTGAGGAGAAAGCTCCCCTCCTAAAGAGCGACGAAGGATGAGCAGATCCTTTGCCAGGCATTGGTGATTGGGCCATCAGAGGAGCAGATGATTGGGGTGGTGGTGGTGGAGGTGGGAAAGGATTAGGGTTTTTTTTTGGGGATGGGATGGGGGGTTAGGGGAGGATGGGGTTTGAGCTGGGCTTGGGTTTATGTGCGCGCTATAATTGGCGGGTTTATCCACCTGGCAGTGGTAGGTCTATAATCTTGGACAGTTATAGTGCCATAATCATCGGGGAATAACAAGTTGCAAGCGTGCGTATCGCAACTGTCCATCACACTAGGCTGCGTCACCTGTTTTGGTGTGCCTGCCTTCAGCAACCACCGCCTTCGACACGGCCAACTCCACCACAGACACTCCACCACCACAGACACTCCCTAACAACCACCTCGTCACAACCACTTCGTCGAAACTAGCCCGGTACAACCACCACGTCAAGACCACCCCCGTTATAAGTACTACGCCAAAACACTCCCCCTTTACAGCACCGTATCATAAGGAATCCGTCACAGCTACCCAGGGCAAGTACTTACCATGAGCATTTACCACAATAACTACAACATGGCCCTGTACCAGAATATAGAGCAGTTACGCACTTGAGGGGCAGTACACATACTCGAGCAAGGATTCCTTCTGGCTATCATACATCCTAATTGAGCCCAGTTCCTTCACCAGTCGGTTTACTGAAGGAAATTACCAAATTTTTTTCTTTAAAACACACATATTGATTTGTGTTCGTCAGTGTGTCTAGTTGGAACGTTTTGGTTTAGATCACACACATTTCTCGCATTCTGAGTGTTAGAATACCTCTTAGATCCCCTTCATTGTCATCTTAGAAGGACTGGAATATCCCCTTGAGTGCCCGCCAAGCCTTGAGTGACACGATTACCATCAAACATCCATGAGTGTGTCCTTAGACATACCTTTACTCGAATAAGAGCTCTTTAAGACTCTTATATAAACTCTCACCAGTTGCTTCCCAGCTCCCTCAAGCTCCCACATGAGCAGGACTTTCATGCTTCCTCAGGATCTCCTTGTAATGCCTTTCTCTCTCTCTCTATCCGTAAACCTATCCCTTCAGCGTCATTGGAGCTCAGGTGTTGCTCGCTGTAACAATATTTCGCTCTACATCAGCTCTTCGTAAATTGATACAGGATCCACACAAGCTGTCTCTTTCTATTTAGTTATTACAGGTCTGCCCGTCATATCACCACATCCTTAACCATCAGATCACCAGTTGGGTGAGCGAATCGTCCACCACATTCACTGTAGAGAGGGAGGGCTGCCACAGAGCAGGAGATGTAGGGGATGTTTTTTTATCTTCCATCTAGGGATCAGAGAAGTTCATTCTATACACGATTGTGATAAGTTGACACTTGGTGATCTGATAGATGGCCGGTCCTATTCCCCTCTGATGGACAGTCTGTATGCCACCTGTCTCTAGCATGTTCATTACCTCCTCACTCCTCAGAGCTTCTGAACCCATTTGAATGACGCTCATTTATGCATTTATGCAGAGAACGAAACTGCGTCGGAAAAGAAATAATGCTTTAGCCACATGAATATCTGGTCCTTGGCTTCGTGGTTTTAAGCCAACCACGTGAACATTCACTGGCCACTTAACGCTGAATATCCTACATAAATCTATTCATTATTTACCGTCATACACGAGTAACCAACAAGGTTGCTCTGTTTCCCGTAATTTTTTTCGCATCCGGAGACCAACGCTTACGACTACTATCGTACCTGTGAGACCCAACTACGCATGTGCAACCGTAGGCCTTGACCACTGGTGTGGGTTTGTAGGGGCGAAGGAGGGAGTACTTCGTCCACGTCATTGTAGCGTGGGGAGGGGGTTCGTTGGAAGGAAGGTTGTTATTGGTTGTTAAGGGGCCAAGGAGGTGTGTGGACGAAGTTGGAGAAGTAGGAGCTGTTGGTAGTGGTTGTGGTAGTGTAGGAAGTTGCGGCTAATGTGGTGCAAAGAGGAAGAAGGAGAGGGAAGGTTGAGGAATAAAGATGAGAGGAGGGATAGCGGGGAATGAAGGAGAATAGAAGAAAAGAAAAGACTTGGTAGAAATACTATTGCCTTCCTGGAAAACGTGAAGGGGGGAGGATCATATCACACCTTACAATATTCTGATTCGCGACGAGAGGAGAGAGAATCTTGTCATAAGACTCTGATTTGATAATCTACGATAAAGGATAGATTTTTCAAAAAAAGCTGAAGTGGATACGGACGAGGAGGCAAAACTGGAAGCTTTAAGGAGGGAGACATTGTAAAGGGACGTTAGGAAATATGTCTTTTTTTAGTATTATAAGGGATTCTTTACGTGAAAAAGGTGTGCATGCAACGAACTTCAGTGTGAGGATGGAAATTGTGCGAGGGATGTGAATATTTTCAAGAGAAAGTCTCGACCCATGTGAGGTTTTTAAGGGTTTGAGAGAATATGGGTGTTGCTCACCTCCCTCAGCTACACATGGGTAATTACAAACACGTAATGACACATGCCAGACACGTCGAAAGCCCATGCCTTTGCGAGCCGCCGTAAGCAAGGCCAAGCCAGGCACTTAAACCACATTGGGCCATTACGTGAGGACGTGACAGCATTTCGAACACTTTCTGCTGTTTTCCTGCGATAGTAGTGCTGCTGCTGCTGCTGCTGCTGCTTTGTTTCTCTGCTGTTTTTGTGTAGATGCTGTTAGAGGTCTAACTGCTGTTCCCCGTGCTGCTGTCGCTGTAGCGTGTGCTGTGAGCGACAATACGTCAGGTAAATTGCTTTGGTCTTGGCTGATGATGATGATGATGATGATGATGATGTTTTACACACACACACACACACACACACACACACACACACACACACAAGTTCACCGCTGATTACGGTGCCGTAATTGCAATTGTCACTGTTGTTATAAAAAGTTTTCATGACTGCTGTTGCTACTGTAGTGTTTCACTGCAGTTGCTGCCGCTGACCTATTTTCCTGGCTGCCACTGCTGTTCTTGTCACTGTTGTTGCTGCTGCTGTTCTTGTTGTCACCCCACCTGTTCTTCTGCCGTTGTTCTTTCTGTTGCACTACCACCTGTTATCGCTGTTGGTGGTGGCATTAATGCCGTTCATGTGTCATGTTGATTGATTGAACCTTCTGCACATATGAGGACGCTGTGTTACCTGTGACTTGAGCTAGTGTCATCCGTTCACTTCTAACCTTACATCTGGTCTGGTTAAACCATCGAGTACGACGGTATATCCATCAAACACGACGTTACGACCATTGAACATGACGTGACAGCCATTGAACACGACAGAACAGCCACTGAACACGACAGTACAGCCAGTGAACACGACAGTACAGCCATTGAACACGACAGTACAGCCATTGAACACGACAGTACAGCCACTGAACACGACAGTACAGCTACTGAACACGACAGTACAGCCATTGAACACTGTGGTACGACTGGGGAACACGATGGTACGACCATTGAACACAACAATACAGCCTTTGAAGACGGTGGTACGACTAGTGAACACGGGGGTACGACCATTGAACACAACGGTACAGCCTTTGAGCTCGGTATAATCCTACCCTTGAGCACTTGAGGGTTCATAGCAATTATCTCCTATCAATCTCCAGGTCCTCGTTATTCACCTGAACCCCCGAAACCAACCCCAGACACCACCAAGAGACCACCCCAGACACCATTAACCTCTCCATCCTAATGATGCCCCTCAGCACCGTTTTAAAACATTTTCGAAGCACTTCTTCTCCTGGTGGCTTCATTCTTTGAGTTTCGTCTCCCTCGACGTTCATTTTCTTACATCTGCTTCTCTTATAAGACTGACACCCACCATTCCCTGTGGTCTAGCGCGAGGGTAATCTCGCCATCACACAACGAAACGAATCTGTAACATCTAATGGTTTCATTTCGTGTCTCAGAATAACTCGAAGCTGTTTCAGTGTTAAGAGTTAAACGCTGACGGCAGTTTGAGGTATAATGCTGTGAGAAAATGACAGTCGACCCGAGGCTCCATCATCGCCTCCTTCGACCTCATCATCATCATCATCATTACTGCCGATAGATGGCATGTATCATCACTACCAGAGCAACCAGCCATTACCGGAGGATAACATCGATACCTCACCAATCATCAACACCTTCTATCGCTCGCATAACCTGTTGTTGCTAGACGTTATTTCCAATCACTTCTCACCACGAACGTTGGCGTCCGTGTCACCCTTGCGACAAAGGGTCCTTGACGCGACCCTTGGCGTTCGTGACACTCTTGTAACGCGGGTCCTTACCACGAATTTTTTGGCCTTTCCTGTCATCCTCGTAACATTTGGTGTTGTCATGAACCCTTGTCACCCTACTGCCTTTGAGGTATTGCTACCATCACCTCAGTGCCATGAGCTGTTCCCACCAGCCCTACGCTACCATTATCCCATGATCATAGGGGTCTGACTACCGACCTCAGACCCTACTGTTGCCATAGTAACATGACCGTTTACTACTATTTTTTTTTTCTTCTAAGCGCTTGGAGATTTTATTTTCCTTTAAGCCTTCCGAAGATGGTAGGACAAACTTCTTAAGTGAACTAATATTGCCTACGCGTCCGTCGCCCTTGCTCTTGGAGAACCATCAGTGGATTCGCTAACAATCCTGAAAGTCTTTGTTGATGGGGCCTTTGGAGGCATTGTTAGGGAGGTTGTCAGAGGCTCTCAGAGGAGCTGTGTTCCTCACGCTTTGTTGACCATGGCAGCTTGGTCTCGTGGCGGCCACCAGACGAAACAACAATAGGAAGACGAACAATGACACTCGCACGAGAATGACCGTCCGGGGAAGGAGGGAGCACCGATCGTTTTGTTACGTCTACACCGAAGAGGTGTAGGAGGAGGAGGAAGGAGGAGGAGGAGGGGAAACAGAAGAGGCTGTCTCCTTCTTATTCCAGGATACATTTTGTGCCGTCGCAGACGAAGGTTCTGGGGGAGACGCCCGAAAGTAGTCTCGAAGCCTCATCCACGCTCTTGCTGTAAGCCGTGCAGAATCCAAGACAGACAGACAGACAGACAGCGTTCGGTACAGCTTCGATCAGGCGGGTCGCACCCAGGATTACTGTCTGCGGCTGCACACCGCCTATTTAAGCGCCGTACGTCTTCTGTATCTGTGTCCTGGTGTATCGTGATGTAGTACGAGGAGGTATGTGTTCGTTTCGTTGGCTGTATCAAGGTCCGGCACAAAGGGAAGCCTACGTGCCTCGTTGTCATCGCTGCGACCCTGTATCTATAAGGAGACCTGTGTGTGTGCTCAGCATACAGCCGCACAAGGCACATACCTTTTACAGGAATAGAGGAGGATTAACCATTATCATACCTCCATCTTTCCTCGAACATTGAAGTTGTGGAATACTCTTCTTTTCTCTCGTCTTTCCCTCTTCCTACAAACTTTCTACCGTGGTTTGTCTAGCTGTGCCACTGAAACCTGAGGAGCTCCTAATTAATTTCCTCCTAGTTTTGCCCGTGTGTTTAAAGAAAACGAACGCGTGTGGCCAGTCATGACGAGAGACAGGAGGAAAATGCTTCACCTCAGAGAGACGAATGAGTAAGGTTTTTCTGTGTATTAACTTCAAAGGAGTAATCAAAAACCTGAACCACATGTACAAAAGGTCTTTTGTTACACGTGTTCAAATGACATGTGCGTCATATTACCTCCCTATACACCTCTTACAACCCGACGGCATCACAGTGCACCGCGAAATTCTAAATACAACACACGGTGAAATTTACCTCGGCTTAATATCCACTACGAGAAAACCATGTCGGTATTTAAGCCCTAGTCTCAGCCGGAGGATCCTCCCAACCTAGAGCATACGTAGCCCCCTTCTTTTTTTCCTCCTCCTCCTCTCTCCGTTAAGTCTCAAGACATACAATTAGCCGGCCGCGAAAAAGCTTAAAAACGAGTTTGCCAGCCGGTGTGGACCACGTAAATCTTCCGGCCACCATCGTCCACCACCTTCAGCGACGCTACTGGAACTCAACAAACGACCACACACCTCCCCCTCCTCTTCTTCTTCCTCCTCCTCCTCCTCTCTTGAGCTCAGTGCCCGGCAATCTTGCAGACCAATATGTATCGCATTGATGAGGTTGTGCGCCACGGCAGGAGAGCGGATGCCTCAAGCCACAAGCTACACTCCTTTGATGATTATCATTCAACCTCCGTCGCCCAGTTCTGAACTCGAGATCACCAAATATATACTTTTTTTTTTTGCTTGATGTTTAGGAATGGATATAGATTGATATCATCGATTTATTCCATGTATATGTTTTAAACCAGTTCAGAAACGACTTGTACGGGTTAATCGGAGGATGAATTGGTCTGAGACACGGGAATGGCCGGTGGTTTGGTCGACTACAGCGTTTTAGTTCTGGTAATATGACCGCCCTTGACGAGGCTGCTGCTGCTGTCCCCCTCACTCCGCGGGCAAGAACGCTCCGGTGATTAGCGTAATCGTAATTCTCCGTCCGTAGGTGACCATACGGGCTTGGGTCGCTGAGGGGTCTTGGGGTCACACTTTGGGATGCTGTAGGGTCCCAGGGGTGGAAGATGCTGGCGTCTCGGTGGGTGGGATGTTGGGATGCTGTGTTCCTTGTAGCCCCTAGGAGAGGATGAACAGCTAGGTGGACTATGGACCGGCTGCCGCGACCAGGGTTCGAACCTTTGCGGGTTTAATCCCATGCCGCCCGTGCACTGCGTGACGGTCAGTCACTCTAACCGCTTGACCACGGAGGTCCGAGTGTGTGTGTGTGTGTGTGTGTGTATGTGTGTGTGTGTTTGTGTGTGTTTATTTGCACGGTGTGGAGAGGAAGTCTTGCACTCTGGGTAGACCTCCAGTTATTGAACTTTCTATAATATTATACAGCGTTTCAAGACTTTGAATGCTGTCGACATTCACAATTTCATCACTCATTGTCTACGTGCTTTGTATATGTGTGTGTGTGTGTGTGTGTGTGTGTGTGTGTGTGTGTGTTTGCGTGTTGGCTTCTGGAAATGGAGGGTAATTCCTCACGTCATTAGTCTTTATTGCATCATCGTCGTCATTAACCTCATCATCGTCTGTTTATTTTTCACATCACGAACGTCATTGTTGCTATTACCTCCATTACCACCGCAGCCAGTGGCGTGGGTGGCTGCTGTCAGGACTGGTTAGTTACAGAGGGGGGCAGCATGAGTGTGTCTGTAGCCCTGTGAGTGAGGAGCCTGTGAGAGGAGAGGAGGAGGAGGAGGAGGAGGAGGAGATCACACAGAAGAGGTTAACGTAGTGAAGGGCGAGACTTCCGCGCGAGGAGGAATGGAATTCGCGAGGAAGTTTTGCAAGGAACTTGGGGAAGGTTTATGACCTGAGGGCGAAATGAATGAATGGCACGTCGCAGGTGCGCATAGATAGTGTAGTAGATCCTAGCTAGTCCTTTGAACGCGACGGGGGCTACCGCTTGAGCACGACGGATGCCACCATTTTGAGCACGACCGTACGACTGTTGAGCACGACGACACAACCATTTGAGCACGACGGTACGACCCCTACAGCATGATGGCGCCACCTTATACCTTGAACCCTTAAGGTTGAGGTTAAAAGTCACGCTATTATACTCACGGGTCTGAAAATTCTGTTCCATTATGCTCAAGGATCGTACTACTGCCGTGCTGAAGGAAGGTGCCATCAGGCTCAGGTCTCGCCCCGCCGTGCTCAAGGGCCGTGCTCTCGTACTAAGGGATTGTACCGCCGTGCTCAAAGGTCTTATAAAGTAAACAAGAGAAAAAAAATAAGATCCACTTGACAGTTATATGTATATATAATCCTGAAAGGGGGAAATGGTTAGCCAAATTGTTCTTTACCATTACGGTAAGAATTACACATTTTTTTCCTCACTTATCACCTTATTAACTCCCCGCCCGCCCTTCCCCTCTGGTTTGTAATTGGGAGGTGTTCACTGTTGTGGTGAGGGATGTTTAGGGGGTTAGGTAAACATCCCTCAAAGCCGTGCTACGGGGGTCCTTCCAGCGATGGTAGTTTGGTTGGAGTTGCCACATAACCACACACCACCCAACCCAACCCAACCACCCCCACCTCCCTAGCCAGCCACCCCCCTTCCCTTCCCCCCCCCCCTGTGTGTGTGTGTGTGTGTGTGTGTGTGTGTGTGTGTGTGCTTCCCGTGATATACACAGGTCAGAGGATTCAGTCAATGTTTGTCTGACTGCCACACAAAAGCGGCCTCAGCTTGAGGCAAACACTTGGCCAACAGCGTGAGTGTCTGTACTGAGCGACGCAACGCTTTGTACAGTAATTCTTTTTCATCTTTTTTATGAAAAAACTGAAAAAAAAGAAAAAAACCCCACATATTAAAGCATCTTCTGTTTATTATAGACTTTCCATTTTCTTCATTGAGCTCTTCTCCTGGTATTAAGCACAGGCGTGTATATTACTGAAACAGCGTACCGAAATGTCTCGAGGACTAACTCAGAAATATTTTAAGACAAAAAGAGAGCGGGAGGGGTTGGTTGAAAGAGAGAGAGAGAAAAAAAAAAGAAAGCAAGAACGGGGTAATTGCGTTTTCTGGTCGCGCAGCGCAAGACTGGAGTAAAATATACAGTTGTCAGCCATCCAGAGAGGATGCAAGTTGCAACTGAAGATTAAATTACTCTATTGCATGCAATTTCAGAGTTTATTATATGCCATGGGGGGAAAAAATGACTTTCGTTACGAGACAAGGTTACGATCTTGCCAAGTTAATGGAATATGATGCCTTGCAAAGTCTTTGCAGAAGCTTTCGAGAGGGTAAAAAATGAATTATAATCTTGCATGTGATTTCAGAAAAATGAAGGAAAAAAAAAAGGATGTATGACAAAAAAAAAAAGAAAATGAATTTCTGTGTGTGACATGACCGCTCCTCCTCCTCCTCCTCCTCCTCCTCCTCCTGCGAAAGACTTCGAGTGTTGGTATTGCCGTGTGGATTCTCAAGATAGAGGGAGTGGCAATCGTTCTTGGCGGTGCTTTTAAGAGTTTATATTCCGCATGACTCTGTAGCTGTTGCACGGTAATTCGTGCATGCTCTCGCAATCACAGACCGTCCAGTTACAAGCGCTGGAAAGCTGCAGGCAGGCAGTCAGCAGGGGTAGCGCGGATAATGTTGCCAAAAAAAAAGAAGAAGAAGAAGAAGAGGTAATTGATGTAAAATACGGAGCAGCTATGATGCGGAGAATGGCTGCATGAAAGACTAAACGTATTGTACAGTGGGAGTTGTAAGAAATGGTACTCTGGAAGACTAAATGTATCATAGGATGGAAGGAATAAGTCGAGGACTTGGTTTCTGGAAAAGCAGCGAAAAAGAAATTCCGAAATGGAAAGGTAACCAGTTCTGAGAGAGGGGGATGGTGTCCGGCCAGGGGTGTAGGAACACACGAAGATTCATAAGCCAAGGCTAATATAACGATAGAAACACAGGTCAGCAGCGCAACACAGATGACACATGAGGTCGTGACTATTACGACCAATAAGTAATAACTGTCCATATTATGTATATATATATATATATATATATATATATATATATATATATATATATATATATATATATATATATATATATTCTTTTTTACGGCAGACCGGAACTGACCATGGATGACTGCATGTTGGAATGTTACACTGAGCTCCGGAATTTTGAGCTATGTGCCGTGTGAGTCCAAGATCGCTTGAAGGATCTTGCTCCCAAATCGCTTTCTCATTAGGCATTAAACACCAGGTATTTGATTACCTTCCTGTCGGCAAACTGGTAATATGAATGCTAACACGATGACATGTTGAGGCAACTTTTCTTCCACTAATTGCTGGGTCACCTTCTGTTCCGCTTGAATGCCTAATTGTTATCTAACTTTTGTTCCGTTTGATTACTGTTTCTTTTTTTTTTTTACCGTTGGATCTGTTTTATTCGTGTTCCACTTAACTGACGGTTTGTAAGTGGTGTGTTATTGTATCATTGTTTCTTCCACTGTTATCCACAGTTAATGGTACTTCGTGTTCCTGCAGTTATGTTTCTCTGTAGTTTGGCTTAATCTTAGTTCCATTTAAACGCTGTTCAACTGTTCAGCTAAAGCTCCTCTTCCGTTTAACCTCTGTTCTGTTTTGCCACCGTGCAGTTAAACCACTGTTGCGTGGTAGCACACTTTCTGTGGACCACTATGCTTCTTATCCACCGTTCAGTTCACCTACTCTTCCATTAAACCACTCTACCATTTAGATACACTTCAGCGTTTAACTATCATCGAAGCTGAATGTTAATTGTTTTTTTCCCATTCTCCTGTTATATCATGCCATCCTCCAGTTATATCATTCCATCCTGCCACTGTAATCATTCTATTATTCTACAATATCACTTCATCCTCACACACTATAACCTCGCTTTCATTTCAACCCCACGCCCTGTGGTTACGATTCTATGCAGGTCAGGCGACGAAAGGGGAACGAAAGCTTTCCTTTCGTGATCGCTCGTGGCTCTTGAGACGGTGAAGCTGCTGGGTAGACTCCATCCCTGAGACCTCACAGCTTAGTTACCTCCAACAACGTATGGCCACACAAAGAGCGGTTGTTTTTTACCCTCATTATTTTTTTTTTCAGCAAAGTCCTTGTGGTTTTGCCCGATGGGTTTGTAGTTAACTTGTATTTCCTATCTCGTACGCGGGATGTTTATCAATTTAGTCTTATTTCAACTTGTTGAAGAGTCCGCTTCATTTATCTATTCAGTTTTTGTTTTCAGCTTTTCGTTGGACAACATCGAATTTTTACTTTCAGACTTGACCTGGCATGATGTGGGAATATTTACGTGTTCATAATCTCTTTCATTCGCTTTCACAATGAGTTATTTTCACCGGCTTGCCTCCCTCCTTGCCTCCCGCATACCAACAACGACTTTCTAAACGCTCACATTTTCTTCATTTTCAAGCGGAACGCTCACTCATGTCAGTTTACTCATGTTCATTTATCCATTCACTCATGCTCGCCAGTTCATTACATATCCTCCTTTCACCTTCGGAGTTCACCATTTTCATTCACTGTTCCTCTCATAGTCACCTGTTCCTCCTCATACTCACCTATTCACCTCCCTACATTCACATTTACTCAAGGACTCACACGTTCGCTGAAGCATTTTCCTTTTTCGCTTTGCACGTTTATTTACTCGCTCGTGAAGGCTCAGACGTTCATCCTATGACGTATTGATCACCTCACGCTCGCTCACGCATTGCAACTCAGTATTCGCTAACCAGTAACTTACCCCAACATGCATTTGGCCAGGTCCACGTTCATCGTCGGGTCACGTCTGACTCCACACACACAGACACAACACACACACACCCCTCACCCTCTCGCTTGCACCCCTAACCGACCAAGAGCTTTGAGCAAGACGCATTTTGAGCAACAGTCCTTTTGTGAAATGCAAAAGCTGGAACGTCTTAGTGTAATGCAAGAGAATGCTTTGGTGCGGTACCACGCCGACGCAACACTAGTAAACAACACATTGGAAATGGAGGTCTGATCTGTTTGCGCATCAAGTAATCTTAGTACAATTTGAAGGAGAGACTTTACTATAATTGTTTAACTGCGGCGTTACAATTACGTAGATGTTATTGGTATATATATATATATATATACATATATATATATATATATATATATATATATATATATATATATATATATATATATATATATATATATTCCACAAAGGCCCAGTCCTCTGTTCTTAACGCTACCTCGCTAATGCGGGAAATGGCGAATAGTTTAAAAGAAAGAAAGAATATATATACTTGAATTTGAAGCTTCATAAAAAGTAATTATAGTGTCATTACCATACAGCATAAATCACTGGATTGCCTTCCTTATCAACAGGTGATTACCAGCTTTCATTTAAAGGTAACCTCCCGCCCCCCGCACCGTGTGTGTGTGTAACCCGTTACCCTGCATATCCTCGTCCTCCTCTTAACACTCATGGTCATCATATCATCCCCGAAAGAAAGCCTTGGAACTGGAATGCATGAACATTAAGTCCGTAATGCCCCTGGAGGGAGAAGGGGAAGGGTAGGGGAGGGAGGGAGGGAGGGGGTGTCGGTCTTCCCCCCCCCCCCCCCCTCCCCTCTAGAATATGTAAATCACCAACATTGCCTAGCCCATATAAGTCATGTGGCCTCAGGAACCAGTCAGTAGTGGGGGGGCTGCTGAAGGCGTGGTGGCTTAAAGGGAACCCCGTCACTCGCCAGTTGAGGTCGTGAGAGGCTACAAGGCCGCGCCGTTGCAGTTTCTAGGGTAAAAGAGAGAGAGAGAGAGAGAGAGAGAGAGAGAGAGAGAGAGAGAGAGAGAGAGAGAGAGAGAGAGAACCACTTTGTATCACCTAGCAACTCAGTAATTCCCCAAGGTCGGTGTCCGTCCATAAGATGGCTAAGAGTGGAGGGGAGAGGGAAGGGGAAAAAAAATACAAAATAAAGACGAAGGGAGGGAAAAAAAGAAGGTAGGGGGTTGTGTGCGCGCGGGCGCGCGGGGAGGAAACCATCGAAACAGGCTGGAGCGAAAAAGTAACCCAGCCCAAAACTGGTTTGTCTTCGGTCTAGCTACGGTTCTCCCCCTTCCCCCCTCCTCCCTCCCCTCTCCCCCATATATGCGAGTTACGGCAGATGTGTATAAGACGTAGTGGTGTGTATAAGACGTAGTGGTGTGTATAAGACGTAGTGGTGTGTATAAGACGTAGTGGTGTGTATAAGACGTAGTGGTGTGTATAAGACGTAGTGGTGTGTATAGCCTTGAAGCGGTCAGGAGGAAGGGGGGAGGTTGGGTTGGTTGGGGTTTTAAGGCCCCCCTTTTTTTTCCCCCACAGGCTCCCCCCCAGCAAGTTCAGACGGCCGAGTGAAGCTGGATTCTTGTGGTGGCCTGGAATGAGTCCTGTTTACTAAAGACAAGTGACGAACTGTGTCCGTGTTATCACGTGTCGTTCGTCAAAAAAACAAACAAAAAAAAACTCACGGTAATTAAAGATTGGGATGTTAAGTAATGGGTGAGCGGCGTCGCGTCTAAGTGAAGGCTTACTTTATTAATTTACGGGGGCTGATTTGCTGGTTGAGGGGCCGATGTGCTGGTTGAGGGGCAGCTGTGCTGGTTGAGGGGCCGCTGTGCTGCTTGAAGGGCCGCTGTGCTGGTTGAGGGGCCGCTGTGCTGGTTGAGGGGCCGATCTGCTGGTTGAGGGGCCGATGTGCTGGTTGAGGGGCCGCTGTGCTGGTCGAGGGGCCGCTGTGCTGCTTGAGGGGCCGCTGTGCTGGTTGAGGGGCCAATGTGCTCCTTGAGGGGCCGTTGTGCTGCTTGAGGGGCCGCTGTGGTGCTTGAAGGGCCGCTGTGCTGGTTGAGGGGCCGCTGTGCTACTTGAGGGGCCGATGTGCTCCTTGAGAGGCCGTTGTGCTGCTTGAGGGGCCGCTGTGCTGGTTGAGGGGCCGCTGTGCTGGTTGAGGGGCCGCTGTGGTCGTGATCTCCAGTGTGCCTCGTTCCTCTGGTCCGCTGGTCATCTGGTGACCAGCGGACGTCCGGCGGTTTGTTTAGGGTGCGGGTTATTTCCATATCCTGTGCCAAGTTCTACGTAAACCTGAATATTTACAGATGTATTTTTTTCTAATCACAAAAAGAGGCATTTGTCTTAAAATACTCTGCTGCTATCGCT